>NC_030992.1:467846-543300 GCF_000149955.1 Fusarium oxysporum f. sp. lycopersici 4287
TCATAATGACGGCGCACACATGCTGGGATTGACAAAGCTCAGCTCAGTGATAACCCAACCCGAGAAGAACCCGTGGATGCCGTTGACTATTCAACAGCATCAAATCCCAGAGGGAGTGGGTACCAGTCTCCTGCGGGAAGCAGTAGTGGAAGTGCTGCTGCTGTTGCGGCTTATGGCTGGCTTGACTGTGCGATCGGCACTGATATGAGTGGACGTGGTCGTCGACCAGCGTTGGCGAATGGTGTTTGGCAATTTAGGCCTTCTCAGGACTCTATCTCGTTGAGAGGTCTGGTTAAGACCTATTATATATTTGATACGTCCTGTGTATTTGCGAGAAGCCTTGATATCCTACGTCGAGTTGCGGACACTTGGATTGCCGTTCCATCTCTGGTCAAGAAGCAACCATATCGTCTCGATAGATCAAAGACTTGAAGCAATAACACCAACGGAATTCCAGCATCCTGGCCTGACTGAAGTTGGCTGCAACCATACTCTCCCAACAGACCAGCCTGCCAGTAACATGACGGAGCGCCAGGCGGCACCAATGTCGAACCTGGGCAACATATAATGCCATCTTTGGTGCATTGGCATTGCCAATGGCCTTCCTCACTGCGACAGACACCACCCCGAGTGACTTGAGCCGTGAATGGACGGTGGTTTCGGGAATGGCAGTGCGTCGGCCTCTCCCGCCTGGTCCCTGTCACGCTGACAGGTTGAATAAGCGCCTTATTCCCATATTGCTTGTTTAACGTAGCGCGTCAATCTACTATGGGGGTAAGCTCTCCCGCTTACACAACCGTCTTATCCTACCTAGTTATTAATCTGTTTGGTGCAGTTCGGCTGGCGGGAGAGAGGGCTGCACGGCTTACTGATGTTTTCGTTCGTAGTATCGTTGTGATCTTACACGCGACAGAGCACGTTCACGAGCGACCCGCGCTTCTATGGATTCTGTCTTCCTGGGCCAACTACGCCATCTAGGGGCTTGTTGAGACATTATCTTGCTTGATCTCTGATAGCAGATGAAATGGGTGCCAGAACATAAAGATCTGCGAGACGTGTCTTCTGGCTGGGCTCGTAGTTTACATAATCACGTTAAAAAACAGAGCGCGGCATCCTTACAACGTGCTGGCGTCCAACAAGGCCCAGCTAATTGAATGGCAGCTCTCCCCCTGGTCGCCTCGGATTTGGGGGTAACAGGTTATGAGGATGCCCTTTGGTGATTGCTAGTTTCTTATTTGTCAATTAGGACACCAATGCAACCCTACAATGGTTATGATATATATTTATTACAGATACGGTGTTCAACATAATCACAACTCTGACAAGATGTAGCAGGTATTGTAAAGATAGTGGAGTAACTCCACTAGTTAGCTCCACTGAAGTTTATTCAATAATACGTGGCAACTGGTCCTAGTAGCATGGGTATGTGCATAGCCTCTTAATATGGACCTTTACAAAGGAACTTATGTGATGTCCTAGATGTTCTTTCCAGAAAATATCTCAAAGCCGGAATGGATGTAAGCTGAAAATACTGGGAATGCTGTCCTATCCCCTTGGCTATAGAGGCGCTATACCAAAGTACCAGTTCCGGCCTCGAATCAAATCACATATTCTTCTAAACCCGATAAACCAATGGCAATTTTACAAATAGTAATCATTGAGGTCTTTTACTACCTCCTAGTAGGGAAATCGGAAAGTACTGATCAACATCACCTGCCTGCAGCAGCTATTTCTAAGTCTACTGCTTGTAATGTAAGGGCAAAGGTCGCAGAAACCTGGTGGGGCAACGATACCTCCGTGTAGCGCCCCCACAGACAAGAGGATAAGCGCCAAGTCTTTTAAGCTTACAGCATGAATCCTACAAACTTTTTGATATGGAGCATATACGGTCAAGATACCTAGCGCGGGTCAGGACCTCAATCCATGGGAGGGGGTAATACAGTTGAGGCCAGGTAGCAGCAATCTCGTAGATAGATAATAAAAGCCCGAGTAGGTGATTCCTGACCCCTTATTTAATCTGGTCTCTACTTTCTTTATTATACTTAGTAGCTTGTAGATTCCTCACATAGGGTCGATCGAGGCGGTTAGATAAGATAACCTTAAAGACGGCTAGATAACCTTAAAAGGCGCCTCACAGGAAAAGTGGACCTATGGTCTTGCTATTCGATGTGTTACAATATGCTTAACTGGAAGTATTCATGTACGTCGATCGTCTAGCATAAAACAGGAAGGTGCAGGCATGAATTCCTGCAAATTTTACGATGCGGCATATACGAGGTCAAGATACCCTGGACGCGAACTATTCAGGCAGACTTGTACAACGGTCGTCTTACACAAAAAAGGAAGGTACAGCTTGAATACTTCCGAGGGAAGAAAGTTGTAAATACTATACAAGAAGACAAATTCTCTGCTATCTTCAATATACAAGCAACATCTCTGGAGCAATACAGCCAGCCTTCGAACACTATCCTTTTTTTTCTAAGTCTCTATAAAGACAGAAATACTCAAGATGAAGGCTACGCTTTTAACTCTTCTTAGCAGCGCTACAGTAGCGGTCTCTGCCGCGGTAAAGCTTCTCATTGATGAAAGAGGCTATATATAATCTAACTTCCACTTAGGCCCTTCCTGATGGTGTTCAGGCAGTTGATAACCCTCTCGAAGGGTATACGCTTATTCCGATGGAATGGACAGGTTCTATCAAAGAGGGAGCCGATCCTATCACTCTGTCTGGTACTGCTGAGGTGAGTAAATGACCTAGTATTGCACTCTAAGAACACATAAAATACTAATGGCGACTTAGGAGGTTGTTGCTCAGATTCAGAAGCTCAACCCAGATTACGTGTTTCCAGAAGGCAACACCAGCGAACCTGAGATTGAAAAGCGCAGCCAAGTAAGACTTCAAACTATCCTTCTTATCATGAAACTTACTAACACACGAACTAGGGTCATATTATTTGCAAAGTTGGTGGATTTGGCGCTATGGATGTACGAGCCGCCCACCGGGAGAGAAATTACCTTCGCTCCCTAGGGAATAATGTGTGTCATGTGGGCGCAGGGCCTCGCACGTGCACTAAAATCGCTTGCGCTACTGGCGATGCTATCATCCTTTGCAACGACAACGGGCACGCTATTTCACCTAGGTGCTCCTACCTAGCTGATTACATCGACCACATCATCAGAGCTTGCTCATGGACAGTCAACAGCCCTCCTTGTACCGTCAGGCCTTGTGGCCCTTCTTGGTCTGTCGATATGGTCCGAGGGCAACAGTTCGATTCTGACAACTACAATGTTATTGTTGCTAAAGACACTTGCTAGTTTGTTCATCGTCTATATTATGCATATTCATATTGGGGCTGGTGAGACGACGAGAAAGTGACTAGCTAGAATGAGACGAGATAAGTGCTTTGGTTTCCAGACTATTGCGCTGCTCTGTTAGGTCTTAGTTTTCAATCGAAAGCCCAATCTTTCCTAGCCATTGCTACCCGACGATTCAGTTGAAATGGGCAGGGAGGCAAGAGTTTCTAAATTTCAGGTCAATGCGATTAGGTTGGAGAGGTTGGGGGCAGTAAAGAAGGCAAATAGAAGGAGAGGGGAGCAAAGGACAAGAAATATATCGTGAGAACTTCTATTGAGAGCAAGGGCGGAAGAGACAGGGGCTAATACCTAAGAAAAGCCTAACCACCGTCCCAAGTACTATCCTGAAGTAAATAATTAGCGTCAGAATGCATATCGAGTCATCTCACCGTTCTGCCAGCCTGCGAACAATAGTCCATTTTTCTAGTAGTGTTATGGCTTGGGTTAAGTTATTATTACAGTTTCGCCCTTCTTAAGACCGTTAAATTAGTCATACAGCCTCCTTGCTCTCTCTGCAGAGAGCTTCAAAAGCTTGAAGCAGGTTTGCCTTCAGATCCTCCCAGTGTTCAACTCCAACATTTACCCTTAGCAAACAACGATCGATGCTCTGATCCAATAAGGCTCACCATTTAATAAGGCTCTCCACGCCGCCACGGTTGGTCGCATGATGAAACAGATGCAACCTGCTGGGTAGTCTCCTGGCAAGCCTTTCATCTTTTATCGCGAGTGCGAAGGCACTACCATAACCGTTGGGGATCTGTTTCCGCAGCCACGAAGATTCGCCCTTGGTATTTGGCTGGAGACTCGCATGTCGGACTTGGGCTACTACTTCGCCGACGGGTCCCAGCTCTTTGGCAGACGTAGGAGGCCTGTTTATCACGGACCCAGCGCTCCTTGCTTGTCTCTCCATGCGGAGTTCAAGCGTTCGGACACTCCACATGCCTAGCTAGCCCTCAAGACTTGCCATAACGCTGCCAAGGAAAGCACGTTCACCTCTTAATTTGTCAATCGAGTTCTCTGTTGCCTCGATATCAGGACGCAAGCTGAGAATTCCGCAAAGCATATCCGAGTGCTCTCCAATATACTTCGTCCCGCTATGCATGATTATATCGACGCCCAAAGCGAAGATAATGATCAGAGCACAGCTGTTCGTGTAGGGGGCAAGTCCCACGTTGACCTCCTGCAGATGAAGTACGGTGATACCTGGGGAGCGGTCTATGAACCTACCGCGGTCGAACCCGCCAGTACAAGCAACGTGGATTTCAAAGCCTGAGAGTATCTATACTGGGTTGATATTTGGTTTGGGCGGAAGCTAAATGGCGTTCAGTTTTGGTAGAGTGGAGGGAAATAATTGCGAGCGACAGAAGGTGGAGGCACAGAGGGGCAGGTATGGTTCTTGGATCACCATGTCACCAGTGTGTATGGGATCAACTACGAAAGAATCCCTCATCGGGTTTGGAGGGCATCATTGTTGGGCTTAGACCTCTGTTCTTTCGATGGAACTAGGGAGATAGCCAGCTGAAAACTAGAAACCACACTTCTGTTTTAGTATAATGCAGGGGACCTGTCTAGAACCAGGAGATGCCCTGTCTAGCCAGTGCGGCTGAGGGGTCTAGATCAACGCCTCGCAAAACTATTGATTTGAGTATCGAATGATAATGCTCAACTACCGAGCCCACGGGGTTCTTGTTGCCCCTCAATTCGTCTATAAGAAACAAACACATTCCCTCGCCCGCCGGTTTTCCCTCAGACTTACAATTTCAGTTGCTTGCGAACATTATTCTGCAGTTCTCAGTGGTATAAACATCCTGGTTCAAGACCATGAGCATGGTCAAATTAGCGCTTCTTAGCTGGCTAGCGGTCGCTGCCCCTGTATTCTCCGCACCAGCCGATGTTCTCAACCCTCTGGATACGCGAGCTTGCACTACCCCAGCAAATACCCTCAAAAACCCGGGTTTTGAGTCCAGCGCTCTCAGTGAGTTTGCCCCAAAACGACATGAGCTACCGTCTCCAGCATGACTAACACACTCAGCACCATGGGTCTTCCAACCCACATACGTCAAACTCGGCAGCGCAACAGTCGTGAAATCTGGCTATAAAAGCGACCACGCGATCCAAGCCGCGGGAACCTCCGGATATAACGATCCAACCAGCTACAACAAACTTTATCAGACCTTCAAGATCTGCAAAGCATCGCGTTTCCAACTCTCGTGGTCCATGCTCCTCCCGAAAGATAGCGTTAAGTATACAGCGCCTGGAAAACCAGGCTTGTATGTCGAGGCCAAAGCTCCAGATGGTTTGTGGTATCAAATGGGCTCTTTCAGCTTCGACACCAAGACGTTCAGCAGCACCATCTTTACTCCGAGTTTCAAGGGTACGCATAAGGTTGACCAGTGGGCGAATTTTGTGGCGGACTTTCCGAATTCGCAGACTGGCACTTGGACGATTTCTATGGAGTGGTATGTTATGGGGCCGGGGTCAAAGGGGACTAAGACTTCGACGCTGAAGTTTAAGATGGATAACTTTGTTGTGAAGCCTAAATAATGGTTGATGACCGGATTGGTCAATGATGAGAGGTGTTTACAACGTAGCTTCCTCAATCCCGAAAATAATTGTGTATTACATGGTCTATAGCTCTTTGCGCCGGTGTTATCTTTTTGTCCTTGCATCCTTTCCAACTCTATTGTCACATAATTGCTCTTCATCACTCCCAGCCTCTTCAACTCTAAACCACCGCGCAACTTTGATGATAATCCTTCGGGTGCTGTCGTCATCTTGTCCATGAGTCCCGCTCTCTCGTTACTCCCCGGTCTACCTGCCCCCAGCTCCATGGCATCCGTCCGGCTGGACCATCCTCAAGCTCGCCCGATCGTCAAAAGGTCCGTATGATGAGAGCCGCTGTAGTCTTTAGTACCCTTGTATCGAGCCAGACTCTTGAAGAATGCTCGTAGTGGTGGGAATGAGCCTGCAACGATGCCTACTCCGCATTCGACGAATGTCCAAAGAATGATGTTTCCGACTTGGTCTTGATTGAATCTAGTTGGTTGTGGAGTCATACGTGGGGAACAGGAGAGGACGTATAGATGAAGTGCTCAGGTTTCAGGTAAGCACTCGAATATGGAACTTGGACGATACTCGCAACCGATGCTCTGCCAAAATTGTGAATACCCTACGCCGCGTGAACAGAAGGTGCTTGCTTGTGACTATATATATAGGATAAATACTAGGGCTCTGAGGAGGCGAGGTTGCTTTTCCCTCTGTTTCCCCTTACGTGATTACCTTGACTCCACTGTCTCCTCGATCAACCATGTCTTACTCTGTCAAGGATCGATTTGCGATTGTTACTGGTAGTAGCTCAGGTCAGTGCTTCTTTCACTGTGACTCTTAATGACCGTGTACTCACTCCCTCAGGCATCGGCCACGCACTCGTTCGTCTGCTCCTCAACGCAGGATGTTGGGTCGCTGTGGCAGACGTACGCCTTCGTCGTGAATCCGAAGCCACCATCAACGAATTCTCCCATTCTCCCTCTAAAGGCAAACCATCCGCCATCTTCGTCCAAGCCGACATGTTCGACTGGGCCCAAATTTCCGCACTGTGGAAAACCACTCTGGGAAGGTTCGGCCGCATTGCTATCGTGGTGAACAGCGCAAGAGTACACGAGCCGCCATCAAGTTCGTTCTGGAACCCCCCAGGCATTTCACCTCTCGCAGAGGATCCTGACGATGCACATGTCGGCCAATACAAGACCTTTGCCATCAACACGATTGGGCCAATTAGACTAGCACACATTGCTCTTGCTACTGGCAGCAACACCCAGAGGTTCAGGGTAACCTTTTATTGTGGCCAGTATGGGAGGTTACATGCATTCTATGCAAATGCCATTGTACTTTGCAAGCAAAGCTGCTCTTCTCACTATGGTCAAGTCTCTCAGTGGCTTGAAGCGGGCTCTCGGTGTCTGCAACGCAGCCATTTGCCCTGGCCCAGCTCATGTATGTTATCTACTGCTGTAGTCATGTGGTTTCCTAATAAATCTGATAGACACCAATCTTTGAGCAATAATACTGCCGCGGCAGACTCCAACGCGGCGATGTTGCTTTAGAGCCAGAACATGTTGCTGAGCTGACCCTCAAGGTGTTCCAAGAACCTCAGTATAGTGACGGAAATATTGTGGAAATTATGATGATTGGTTCCAAGGAAGAGCAGTCTGTCCATGTCCGCGAAATCGGTTTGGATGCCTTGTATCCCACTGTCGGACCTTTGGATGTGGGAACACGGGCTATGGCGGAAGAATTGAAGTTCTTTGAGACGGTGAAGGAGAAGGGCATGCGTTCTTCATCTCAGACATAAAATACCTCTGATATATACATCAAGTTAAAATCATGATTGTTTTTGGGTTTGAAAGCAATTTGGACAAAATGCGCCACAATTCTTGAGCACCTCCACTCAATTCCAGCTTATACACCGAGTATCTTAATGAAGCGCTACGAAAAGCATTTTTAAGCTCAAATGATCTGCCAGCACAGGAAAATTACCCCTTTCGTCTATGCCTGGCTAACTCTGTGACACAATGACGTACGTGATCTACATGCAGATCTCTCGTCACACGATGTCTTGCAAACCAAAGACAATCCCCGTGAAGGTTCTCCAGGTAGGATAAAGTACTTATATAGAGCTGACTTCCCTGTCGCTTAAGGTTTGCGAGTTGCCACTTACAAAAATCAAGCGATAAACCACTTTGCACATGAGACACCAAACTCCTATATCAGAGTCACCTATCATCTCGAAAAAATTGAAACCATTTAAATACACCACTCCGAATCTTTCAGTATGCTAGATTTCAGCATGTTAGACCGGCTCGTCAAGAAGCTCATGGGTGGCGATGAATTTTATGGCCTCCATGATCCTCAGGCAATCATTGCGAAGGGTCAGGAACTTGATCGCAAGTACGGATACATGTACGGCAACTACTACGAGAAGGAAGCTCGCAAGAAGGCGGCCCAGATGAGCGCAGGATACGGGAATAGCAATGGGGGCGGTAGTGTAGGATGGAGCAGCTATGCACGCTAAGATAAAGTATAAAAAGCTAAGGGGGTGAGACAGGTCTAAAGGAACACGCAGCATTTAACTTTTCTACATGCGACAATGAAGAAACGACCCCTACACTAAGACAATATCTGAGACCTGCAAACCTTCCAGCAGCCCTTTTATACGATGAGCGTAGGCTCTGGAAGTACTCTCCAGAGTCTCCATGCTTGGCTCTCGCAAAGTATCATCTTTCTTTAGGCGTTGCGAGAATTTGGTGTAATTGCTTGTTAATAAAGCATTATGGCTGATCCTAACATGGCCAACTCGCTCATACCCGCCACTTCCCAGCTTTTTGATAACATGGATACCACAGAAAGTAAAATTGCCTTCGACATTCACACCAAGTGGTATAATGAATCCTCCAATGGCAGGGGGCCATCCTGTAGGCGCTGATCCATCTGAAGGGCTATCGGGCTTATAGTCGTGAACACAAAGTTCTTCGACGCGAATGTCTTCCAACGGTGTGACTGTGTTGCTGATCTTGCCATTCCAGACCCTCATTGGTGTGACCTGGGTTTGCAGTAAGGACTTCACATCTATCAGGGGAGCCTGTAAGGTGATTGAAGACGTTGCGCAGTCTCCCATGTGGCTTGGACCGTCAGAGATATAGCGCACATCCCGGACTGTCACGGAACGAAGTGGGCTCCAGATCCCATCCCACATTACCTGTGACGAGACAGAAGCCCAGGACCACGAAGGATATCTTGAAAGTCTCGGTTTTCTGACCTCTGGCGTAGGCCAGACCATCCATAGAAGATCAAGTGGGAGGTGTTTCTCCCAGATGCCAGCCAGATATCTATCACCCGGTCGGATGTGCTGCATGCGTTGAGCAACTCCAGCTAGCGCTATCGTCTTATCTGATTCATAGGTCATATTCAGTCTGGAGTACTCCTGAACTGACCGGTGCCATGTGAACTGGTCCTTGTCACGAGGGGCTTTATCCACGCAAGCGAACAGGGTTGGCTTAAAGCTCTTGCCGTCGTTATAATCCATATCGTTACATCCGGTTTCACTACGTTGTGAATTTCGGCACACCCAGATGACTTCCTCGTTGCAAAAGTGCAATACCCGTGGCGACAGTCTCATCTCTTGATAAATCCATGCACGATTCAGCAGGGGGTAATTATTGTTCTTGTCTAGTTGTGTCCAGTGATCTGGAAAGAGTGGTGCCCGTTGACGGACATAAATGTCTTGATATCCAGGAAGCAACTTGGCCACGTATTGATGGCTAGTCTCCGAAAAGCAACCTTGGGATCCATCATGGGACTTTGTAGCTGCGATAGTCAGGAATGAATGCTGATAAACATCTGCCATCTGTGCTGCTTGTTCTCTCCAGTCTTCTGGGCTGTCCTGGATGATGCAAAGCGAGTCAATCCAAAGATAGATAATTCCAAGACCGCGACATATGTCAACAGCATCGCGGAACGTTTTCGACAGTTGATCTAAGGGCACTTCTGTTTTGAAACTGCCGATTGTTTGTGTCGTCGTCTTAACAATATTGATCTTGCCCCAGCAATGGCTCAGGCACGCGTAGCGCAGATTTTGTCCAAGATTCTCTCGTAGAACCAGGGTTCCATTACTCAGGTCGAGCAGTCTCTTTGGACATGTGAAGGAGGCAGACTGATCTTGGATCTGGGACCGACAACCTTCGTGCGTACCTACACACTCTTTTATCCAAGACTGGATTGTGGTGGTTGTTGTCTGAAATTCTGTAGTGCTGGGGAAATGACCTAGACGCAACCGTCTAATGCCCAGCTCAGCGCCTTCAACGCCTGTAGCAAGAATCATTAGTCAATGATCCATATGGCCCCAATTACTATGTCAAAATGATGCGATATCTTAGGGAGAAACTTCGTCGTGACCCCTCGTCGTCGAGAAGCTTAGATGATAAAGACTTGCCATGTTCGTTGAAAACCTCCAACGAGATCTCCCCACCGGACCAGTGAATCGTAACGTAGCCATCAGAACTAGCCGCCACTTGCAAGATGTCCCCGACTTCGATGTATGCTGCTCCTGTCCTGATACACTTCAAAACAAACGTACATCGGGGACAATCGGCCTGAGCTGCTTGTAGTAGCTCATCGTATGTGCAGGCTTGATCGGCAGTATCGGGGGATTCTGTGAGTTTACAGGTAATGCATTTCATTTTGCTGTCAAGGATAAGGGAGCACGGCATCGTCCGCTGAAGAAAGACACCACTCTTGTGAGTCAAACAGCACGACTAGCGACGTGATTACAAACTTAGAACCCAATACTTTGCAGTTAAGGGAAAGGTCATGGTTTCAAGGTTGGGACAGGTATTGTGGTTTTGGATTTTCTGTTGCGCTTGCACTTCTGGCACAACCCTCATAGGCCAATCAAAATCAGCAAACATGTAACAATTCCGCATGGCGGTTGCGGGGTAAGCAGCAGCTGGGAGCCGCATCATGGTGGTCAGCCTGGACAGGTTTCCGCCAGTCCACGGAGGTTTAGCTGGCCCTTTCATAACCGAGGCCCTAACCTATACCAACGGCTCAAATATTCAGCTTTGTGGCCACAGTTCCGCCGGTTGTCGATGAAATTAAACTATCTTTCAGAAAGAGGGATCGATCGGCTTCCGGCTTCGTTACTGCTATCAATTGGCAGGTAAAAAAGATCGAAAGGCTTCTTGGTTCTTTTTTGGGATAAGGTTGACATAATCGAAAAGGTGTAACTGGCTGCTGTCTATCAATGGTCGAAGCCATCAAACTCGGTGTCTTTCCTAGTAGCGACAAAACAGGAGATTCAAAACACAAAATGAAGAAGCACTCATTGGTACATGATGCCTTTTGATCTGACGTCCTGTCACTTTCGAATCGAGACATATAGTCTCAGAACATGTGAACCCAACAAGGTCTCGTCAAATCATCACTCAATATTAAATCGGAGGCGGCCCGGCCTTTCAGGTAAAGAAATGGGAATCCTTGCACTGAGATAAATCTCCCTCAGCTTATACGAAACAGGAAACTTGATCTGTGACATTCAGCTCGACCAGGCCCTCTTCGGCATTTACATGGTGATATTAGATCGATATGGTAGTTCAGTTTGTTTCCTCTTGTGATAAGAGCTACTTATGACCTCATCAAAACATCTATGTTGTACTGAATGTGCATTTGAGCAGACGAAAGGAGAAATCTGTGCATGATCTCACATGCAATGAAGATCAACAGGCCTCGAAACTGAGACCTGTAGGTAGCTCTGCCCTCTGAACTCTGAAAACGTGTAGGCCGTCAACCTCTACTTGGTAATTGAGCTCTCGGCAAAGCGGGGTAATGTACCGTATTTAGTAAAGATGGGAGCGCTGAAAAAACTCAATTTAGCTGTCTTCTCGGCCCGTGATGGTGCGGCCCGTGCCAGGCGTGGTTCGTCGTCTGGTGCTATCATTCATGTTGACGTAAAGATCTGCACATCGTGTTTTGCTACAAGAGACTGATTGGTGGTGACTCATTTCGAGTGTATGCATATATTGGGACACTATTGACTTCAGAAACTGACATGTACCTTTTCATCCTGGGTCGCCGGAACTGTCTCGTAACAATCACGTAGTCAGTTTGTTGATGGCGCTAGAGACGTGGAAAGGCGATGTAGTTACCCAAACTCGCCCAGATCCTCATGTGAGTCGAGGGCAGGTTCTCATGTGAATTGATGGTAGTTTGAAGCTTAAATAGTGCGGATGGGTGCTGATGAAGACGAATCCAACAAGGGCAACTGAACAGCTACAACATTTACCCTTGAATACTACCATTATCTCTTCGAAAGCTCGCCTCAGCCATTGTCTGCACCATGCCTCCCAGTCAATCCAACCTCTCCAGCGGTGTTATCTCCATTAAGCGGGATACCATGGCACAGTACCCGGCCAACGTAATGGTACCCCACGCTCGAAAGTCCTGCATCAAGCCTTCCGCGAGGGTCACAGCAGACAACAAAGTCGGGAAAGTCACTTACTACTACGGCTTCTCAAGTGGACAGAAGCCTACAGTCAAGGTCACTCCCTCTGGTCCTCTGGTCGGCGACACTGGACTACAGCCATACAGCTTCGGGATGGGACCAAAATGCTGCCACCTACGGCGAACTCAAGATCACCTCTACCTATTCCTGCAGCATTATATTTGGGTAATATGACACCACCAAATCTCCCGCTGTTTACATCGCGGGCAACACGTTCAACGTCATTCAAAACTTGAAACTGTGGGTTTATGTCGAGTGGGCGGCAACAGGCAGGGATGCATGGGTCGTCGATAAGACTCTCACAGACGAGTATGTTGTTTCTGTCGACGACAATGGCAATCTTACCTCTACGGCTACCAAGAACTCCACTTCTACTGACAACTCAAAACCAATCAACGTGGGTGCGATTGTCAACTTCTTCACTAGCGTCAAAGATCTGCTCTAAGAGATTAAGGATAAGACTTCGGGTTTCTTCAACGCTCGAATTTCGACCATTCCCTTCAATCAGATCAAGAATTTTGTATTCCCTGGGGCCCACGTGTTCTCCTACAAGACGGCCTCGTTCTCCAATTTTTCCGACCTTGTATGTGTCATCACCTATGTCAACCCGACCAAGTTTCAACCGCAATCCAAAGCTATCGAGTCCTCTGATAACGTTGAGAGTGAACATGAGGTCATGGAACTTGATGAGCTGCCACCTCTGGCTGCCTTCATCATGGAACTACGAGCTGAGGAGCTGAGACACATAGTTGAGGATGGCTTCAAAAACTCATCACAATTCGGGGAAAACCCTGACGTGCAGGGAAGCTTTACTGTCACCAAGGTGGACAATGACGATGGTATGCCCGACATCCGCAAGCACGTGAAGACGAAAGAACCAACAAACAAAGCAATCTTTACAACCAGTACAGAGCTAATGCTCAACTACGTGCAGAGAGAGCTAGTTAAGCCCGAGGGCAAGTTCAGGGCTCTCCAGGCCTCAGATGGAACCGATTTGCTCTTCGCGATTAACTCCTCGGGCGTATTCAATGTGATTAAGGAGACGGTCGCGCAAACGCAAACTGGCTAGAGAGCCACTGACATGTCGTCCAAGGTCATCAATAACAGGTTCTCTTCTGGTGCAATGGCCATGCAATTCGATGTAGGCCAGAGCATCATGAATGGGTACACTATCAGCTTGGCCATGTCAGTACGTTCAAATGGCTCCGACACTCTATTTCTTTCACTTCGCAACTCGCCTTCTTCAACTTCTAAGTGGATCTCCAAACCATACTGGAGGTCGATTCCTTTCGATGCAGAGAATAGACCTAACACCATTCATATTACCAACATTTACATCTCTAAGACAGATCAGCAACAGCAGTACATCATGGTCGACATACTTCGGGACCCTGGATCCGAATTCAAAACTACCTCTCGCTATATTATTGGCCCCTTCTCTTCCTCTGGAGGTTCCTGGACCGCTCAAACGCTGCCCTTTGAAGTCAAGGAGGGCACATACCAGAGCTGCATAGGCCGTGTCTCCAGCGCCTATTTCGGTAGTATCTATACAGCTAGTGCCGTCAAAGGCGCCCCTCAGCTGTCTTACATGCCTCTTTTCAACCTTACAGGCAGTGCCGCACCCATGCCAACTCGACTACCTCTACCCAACAGGACACTTGCAACAGCCATTGCCTCAGCTCGCTACGATGACCAGAACTCCCCATGGTATGGCACTACTGATCTGTACGCCGTTGGTAATGCCACGCTCTACCGATGGGATCCCGACCAGCAGCAGGACAAATACCGTTGGAACACCGTTGCTCACCAACCCTGTCTTCGCCGGCACCAACACCTTGGTTGCGCTCATGCACAGCAAGATCATTACGATCTTTGGAAAGAATGCAAGCAATGTGGTGTACTACACATCCGGCCATGTAGACAAACTTGCGGATCCACAGTCCTGGAGCGTCCCTGTTCCCATACTTCGAGGCATTAAGCATATCAGCTCATTCATCAATCTCAAAGATGGCGGTAACACAGTCTTTGCAGCGGGCGGCAGCAAGATCCAGAAGCTCACTCAAGCGACTAATACCGACTCCAAACTTTGGCGCGCCCAGTCTATTATGCTCGAGGCGGCACCGGAGACGAAGCCCATATCGTTCAACTTATATACTACAACGATCAATCTTAAGGGAGAAGACAGACTATCTCTGTCAGGATTAGATATAACTCTCACAACCAAGACCCACACGCCGGTTTACATCAATTACCTGTACTACATCCTATCAACAGTTCCAGTCAACGTCACTGTCAACCCATCTGGTGAAGTGATCATTATCCAGGCGACTAACAGCATCTTTGGAGATACCATCACCGCAAGGGTAGGTAACAATGAGCATACGATCAATCCCATGGCCAGTTTATTCGAGAAACTTGCCAAGTTATCTGACAAATACCTGTTGAAGAAGGCCGAGATCCGGACTAACGTCAAGGCTGGTGGTGTAATTGGAAAGTCTAAGACCGATTCACTGATCTCCTCCGAACTACCTCACAAAGAGTTGAAGTCTACCGCGGACAGTATCAAGCTGTTGACTGAAGCTTACAACAAGCACCAATCCCAAGAGTCATCACTTCGCATGATCGCTCCCGTCACGTCAAACATGGTGGTCTCACAAGGTAGTACAACGTTCGGTCCTGGTGATGCCATCGCCATAGCAGCTGGTGATCTGTTCAACTGGCTGAAGAGAGGCATTGAAAAGGTCATCGAAGTCGTCAAGAACGCTGCTACAGGCCTTTGGGAGTTCACCATCAAGATCGGCAATAACGTTTACCATGCTATCCTGGATACTATCGAAGCTGTCGTTAGAGCTATCGAATGGGTCTTTGATAAGATCAAGACGGGCATCGAGAAACTCATTCGATTCATTAAGTTCTTATTCCAGTAGGACGATATCAAACAGACTAAGCAAGTTACTCATAACTTGGTCAAGTACTATCTATTCGATATGGTGTCTAGTATTGAAACAGCCAAGGACTCCTTCGACGAGTATATGGATAGTGCTCAGAAAGCCGTCGCTAAATGGGCTGGCATCAAAGACTAGGCAGCTCTTGGTAATTCAGCTTCCAAGCCACCATCTGGCAAAGCAACAGATCCTACCAAGCATCAGAACTCAGGGTCTCAGATGATAGCAGGCCATTTCAGGAATCAAGCCGATAGAATCACCATTCAAAGCAGAATGCCTGAAGCTAGCGTGGTGCAGAGCTTGGTAGATGACATGATCAAAGCGATGCAGTCACAAGGAATGGTCTTTACACAGACCTATAACCAGCTTAAGACCCTTGCAAAAGACTTCCTAGATCTCAGTCTTGCAGATATACTCAAGCATCTTACTGATATCCTTATCGAAGCCGTTCTAGGAACAACCAAGGTCATCGTCGATGCCATGCTGGATGCCTTATATAGACTCGCTGATGCTGTCGTTAATGTCTTAGACACCAAGATTCACATTCCCATCATATCCGACATACTCAACGCTATTGGCGTCCCTGATATTTCTTTCCTTGATCTCTTCACTTAGATCAGTGCAGCAGGCATGACGATCCTGTTTAAGATCGCCCGTAGTCAAGCTCCATTCCCTGACAATGCTACAACTCGTGCATTGATCGATGCTCAAGACTGGGACTCTTCCTCTGCAGCCTTGAACCGGGGGCTTTCGGCCACTGAGGCTGATTCATCATCTGATGTGAAGGAAAAGAGTGATTTGGGATTATCGCAAGAGGTTGGACAAATGATCTACTCCGCGGGCCATGCTCTCGCCGGTTTCGTCGCTTTCACAGGAAACTTTCTCTTCTTCGCCGAAGCGATGGATGTCAGTCCCACCAATGTCCTCGGAATACCCTCAGCCATCATGGGCGTGATCGGTGCCCTTGCGGCAGGCGGTGCAGACTTTCTCGTTGCCAAGATGCCCATCGAGAATAAGGCAGTTTCTACCATGCGCACAATCACAACCGTCACCACCGTCGTTTTCAAGATCACATTCTCAGGTCCTGGCCAGAAGTATCTTGCCAAGGGCTATCTCTCATTCATGAAGGCGAACGACAACCGCAAGGTTGGAGCGGTGTTCAACACGGCCTTGGTGGTCCCTGCACTTTTCTGCACTTGCTACCATTTCTATGAACTATCGAAGAAGCCCGTTAGCAAGGAGCGATCATTGGCTATTATTGGAGAGGCCTCGACTATGGTGCAGTATGTTGGGCGGATTTCCTATTATGTTACGATCTTTGACCTAGAGCCATCGACGAGGCTCATACCAGCTAGTGTTATGGCGGGATGCAATGTTGTCATGTTTGGATTAGAGACTGCTGGTGCCTTGATCTCTTAATTTCTTTTGTCAAGGCAGTAACTGTTTGCGGTTGAAAGCACAGGAGTTCGACATACCGCATTCTTATTGGTTGTTTACTAGGACTGTTATCAGATGTCTACAGCTGCATAGCAAATCAGGATATTTAAAGTAAGATACCGTATATGCAGCCACATTCTGCATCTCACTTTGGCCTAAAGGTGGTTGGGCAGCCATGCATTTGGCCACAAAAGCATCTCGTTGATAAATATCCGTGAAAGATGAATCAGACATGGGTCTCGTTGTTTGAACCCTATCAACTACCAACCTGTCGTGTCAAAGCCCCAGAGTTACGAAAATTTAAGTCTCTAGACATCTAATAATACATAAGTTACCCATACAATGGACTTTGCAGAGGGCTACTTATGCGATACATGTATCTCAGCCTTGAGAGGCAAAAATAAGATCAAGGATCATTCTTCACATGGTATTCATTCTCTCAGCGGCTACCACCACCAGAAATATGACGACTTGGTTGCCAGTAAGGACAAAAATTGCTTTGTTTGTACGTGGTTATGGAACAAGGTGCCAATTCTACCCGATAGCGACCCTTCAAAGATCGACGGCTTTCGGATCTATTGCACCGTTAATCGACCCAATCTCAAATTTCTTGCCATATGCCCCTCGGCCATGAATGTTGTGCTCAAAGGTAGCATTTCCCTAAAGACCGACGACAGCTCCTTGACCAACACAAACAGTCTCTATGTGCGCGATGGGAGATCTCGGCAGCCGGGGCTCTTCGCCTCCGCTGATTTGGACTTTGCTTGATGCTAAACCCTGGACTGGTCTTGACGAGCATATGGGAGCGAGCAGATCTCTTCGTCAGGTCGAATCCTGGCTTTCATCATGTGAAGCAGGGCATGAATATTGTCTTTCACATAGCTCGGGTCCAGGGAAATATTTCCCTACCAGAGTTATTGATGTCGACAGGGTCGAAGACGGAACAGTGTATCTCCGTGAGAGATCCGAAGTCGAAACCGGGTTCTTAAGCGAGGAACACAAGGCTGAAGACCTACGGAGAGGGTATCCTGTATACTGGACACTCTCACATCGATGGGGTGACCCTGAGTTGATCCAGCAACTCTCACAAAGCACAGAGAATCGGCTTCGGTCTGGCATGGGAGTGAGCGACTTGTCGCCAACCTTTCGCGATGCTTGCCTGATCGTTCGCCGAATGGGCTACAGATACATATGGATCGACTCTCTGTGCATCTTTCAGGACTCTCTGAGCGAGTGGCAGCAAGAGGCCAAGGCGATGGTAGATGTATATCGCCATTCATTTTGTAACATTTCCGCCATAGGCGCGTCCTCAAATCCAAGTAGTATTGGCCTATTCTCCAGGAGAAGACTTCCTTTGAGGCTATTATTCCCTTTCAAGGTACACGGGCAACACTTGGATGACGAAAGAGGCTTCAGGGTTGGGCCATGGGTATTTTTCAACGATTCTATTTGGACGGACGACGTCGCAAATACGCCCTTGAGCACACGTGGGTGGGTTGTACAGGAACGGTTCCTAGCTCCTCAGGTACTCCACTTTACGGAGAACCAGATATACTGGGAGTGTCTAGAGACCACGGTCTGTGAAGCAGATCCAAGCGGGGAACTCCAGATCCTTGCCAAAGATTGGCATTTGCGCCCGCCTATTCAGACAGTATACAAGGCGGCGGGACGGGAAATCGCGAGGAGCCTTTCCAAAGTACTCTCTGGGCAGCAGTATATAACGCGGGAGGAAGAAACAGCTTATCTCACTCTCTGGGGTGACCTTGTGTCGATCTACGCAAACTGTGCTCTGACAAACGAGTCAGACAGACTTATTGCCATGTCTGGTATCGCCAGGAGCTTCCAGGAGGCTAATAAAGATACATACTTAGCTGGACTGTGAAAGAAGGTCATCCACTCCGATCTGACCTGGAAGACTGACGCTAGCGATGGGGCTAAGGTGTTTCGCAGTGACTCGTCGTATGCTCCGACATGGAGCTGGGCTTCCGTTGTTGGGGGACATACGACACTCAACACGGTCTATCAAAAATAGAGAGGCATCCCAGTTTCTCTTATAAACCTTGTTGCGGAGCGAATTGTATCGGAACCCCCAGGGAGCGATCCTACAGGCCTACTACGGTCAGCAGAGCTCGATATTGAGTGTATGCTGTATTACTACCGCTGGACGTCCCAGTCGACCACACTCGCGGTATTTAAGGACGAGGCTAGACATGATTGCTATTTCAGAAAGGAATTTGGCTCACAACATCTACACCTTGACACCGCGAATATGGTGCGAAAGTTCAAAGAGATGGCGGAGGTGGAAGGGGTTTGTGTGCCGCTATGTGGGGGCTATGGAGGATATGGAGGTGGAACAAACGTATTCATCATGCTAGAGCATGTCTCAGGGACTACTTTCAGACGTATTGGGACTCTCGAACACGGGGAAATAGGGAGATGGATTAGTGAATGGTCTGTGCCCGGCACACGCATCACACTTTTATAGCTTGTAACCATATGATCTTTCTCTTCAGGAACGCACTGCTGAAGTGACATTCGAGTTTTGAAAGTTCCCCCTCATGAAGTAGCATTACTGAAAGTTGACTTCACGTCGAACGGAAAATCCGGCAAAGATCGAGATCGTAAAATGTCCGTGATTCTTGATCTTCTGTAACCTTGCAGCAGCGATGTTCTCGGGAGTTTTACAATACTCAATCACAGAGCTGTATTTCGTGCTCATGATTGCCGCCTTCACCAGCAGTGCCCTTCTTTTCACTCGAAGTCAAAGGCGCTTCAACTCCGGGTGGCGGCACTTCTGGCTCACCTGCCTGCAACCCCCGATGCCTTATCACCATTTCACCAGTTGACGGAGCCTCCACGCAGAGGTCTGATGGCTTCCCAGGCTCTTGCAAGGAGTACGCCTCGGGTCAACTGAAGGGTATCAATCGTTCTTTCGATGGGGGGCGTCTCATCATCAACGGTGTCGGAGGAAACCTCGTTATCGACTTTGTCAAGAATGGTCGTGATCGCCATGCTTCTTTCACTAACTGTAAGGAAGCTGTTTATACTGGTGCGCAGTGTAGCCTTAAGCAGGGCGGTTGTGACAAGCTGGCCGAGTCTGGCTAAGCTTCTCCAAGGATAATCTGCAAGAGGGGTTTCACTGTTTTCAAACCACACTCTTTATAAATTATTGGAATTTCCCTTCAATTGCCTGGCTCGTTATCTGTAGCCTAGGCATAACTTCGTAACAACTTAACTTATGTTATCTTATTCTTACATCATTTAGTGTATGCATCTGCTATCAGCATCTCGCCGTCAATAACATTCCCCATGGACTTGTAGAAGGCAAGGCTGGACGAATGATATGTACCTCATATCTCAGTCATGTTGAATTTCGGGGGAGATACAAGTTCCTTAATTGCCTCTGCTTATTACCTGACATGTTATTTACCGCAGGAGGCCATCTTATAACTTCTTTGCGCACCCGACTCCTCGTAATGAGCCAAAACTAAGAAGTCAGAGTTCGTTACTTAGCCTTATGGGGCATTTCCGCTAAGTAGATTAGCATTCTATATGGACACAGATTGGTTTTTGCGCCTGGATAATCGGCCACATGTAGAATTGATAACATCTCAGGGTCTAGGTGTTCCTAAGATATTCACGAGTGATCATACTCTATCGGCTATAAACTAAGCCCCTTTTCAGAAACTAGGCTTATTAAGATTGCTTCTTCCATTTCAGCTTTCATTTACTCACCTTCTTGACTTGGAAGTATGTCTGTGCGAATAGTTTCACTACCTGCGCACTTAACCTAGTTCGATGTGACGCTCTGTTGGTTGTTGTGTTGTTGGCTGTCCCCTGTCACGCCTGCATATGCAGCTGGACAAATATGGAAGTGCACCAGGGAACATGGCAAGGAGGTATCTGGAATACCATTTAGCATTACAGAAGGAAAAAATGCTTCAAACGCTTCTTGAAAGAAAAACCTCTGAACATAGAATAGCTTTCTTTTAACTTTGCATTTGTTGATGATTAAATGGTGGTGAGAACAGAGCCAGATCATCGTTCAACCGTAGCATGTTGATCTGCGGCTCGGCCCTGAACTAAACCTATCTCGATCATCGACTGCATATTATCCGAGTATGAGGCGACCCTGTTTAATTAAAGGCCCATGTTACCTTGTTCTTGGCTTGGGCTCACAAAGCAGTCAAAGCAAATGAGCTCATCCACCACGACCAGTACTGGTCCTTCAGGCCCTGCACCGGGTCCTCTTTACCTGCGAACTGCCCTTCATCCGTCATTTTTGGGACTTCGCTTTCTCTGTCGCCACCATGCTCACCATTTCAATCCTCACTTCAATTCTCTCGATATTCGCCAGTCATGTCTTGTGCAGCACCAAATTCCTGCGTCCCCCAGAATTCAACCCCTTTGTCGATCTTCAGGCTGGGTTTGAACAAAATAGAAAGTACGAAGTTGGAGATATAATACAGCTCCTCTGGGAGACTGATCTGAAAAATGTTGCGCTGTACTTGGTCCAAGAGATAGGATCAATCAGCCATAACGTAACATTGGACTGTAGGATATTCCCAGAATCTTGTACTCGTATTCTCCATGCTGACCTGGGCACCTAGCATCTCGTATTGAGTGGAAGGCTGAGTGGGACGTAGTCGGATTAGTGAAGAGAAACGAGGACTCTGTGTATTACTTTGCCTTGGGCGACCCTGACGATCTTACGGCGCTCATTGCTTTGACGCAATACTTCAATGTCACCGCTCCGGAACTCGAAACCTCTACCACGCTGCAGGCCTCTACTACGACTCACAGCACAACCTCTCAAAGTCTTGGAGTGCAGTCTACGCAACTCATCCCTATATCTACGGTTACAGATCAATCCTCGAACGAAGAAGCAAATTCAGATGCTGGGTCTGACTCTGGAATTTCAAAGGGCGAGATTACAGGAGCAGCTGTTGGCGGAACCATTGGCGGTCTTATACTTCTTGGTGCTGTTGGATGGTTGATCTGGAGAAGATCAGCACGAAAGAAAAAAGACACGGACGTCTCAGTGGTTTCTCAAAGTCAGCACCAGCAATTTCACTCTTCCGAGACAAAGGCTGAGCTACCTGGTGACCCGGCGGTGGAGGTCTATCCTTCAGGGTATGCTAGAAGTCCTCCTGGATTGCATGAAGCCCCTTGATGGGAAGGGATTGAAGCAGAAACATTGAGACTTGTGACTGAGAGCTTAAATCAGCACAGAGAACTTAGCAGAAACATTGAGCTGACGAATTAAAGGGGAGGTTTGCTCATATACCGATAATTTATGAATATTATAGAGTTAGATTCCCATTGAAGTTAGTTCACGCTATACCTCGTACTCGCTAAATAACCCCATGACATTTGGAGGGAAACGTCGTCAAGACCATTCAAAGGACCAACTAACTCTAGTTAGAACCTCGGATAACTCGGTCGTTCTCTCAGTCATAAACGACTGCGCCCTTCCGATGTCATCGGCTGCATTAGTAATCCAATCGAGGTCTGACTCACATTAAAGTCTTTCAAATGCCTCGTCTTCCTCAGTAAACGCATAAGCCATAGACTTCCTGGAGGCCATCGATACTATGTGGCTATACACATCTGTCTTGTTGAGAAAGGAAGATATCAACCTTGATGGGCAAGATTGCGACTGGTACAGTCAATGTGTGGGGTGATGATTCATTAGACGATAAGATTCTAGTAATTGACTTATGACATGCTTTGAATTGTGTATATGTGTTTATATATGGCGTTTTACTTTCTCAGATTCCCAAAGTCTAACCTGATATCGTCAGAACACCCCTCATGCCGCCAGACCTTTGGCAATCTTACTGAGCCTCTGACCTATTAGTGGCGGCATTGTTGTTGGGGCATGCGAGTCCTGGCTTATGTTGAACTGGCGTTTGACAATGGCCCTCAACGTACTGGGTTAACCATCGCCTTCAAAAAAGACATGAATCCCTTTCGTCGATACCCTGGGCTCTTTTGAACCACTCAAAGTCAGCAGATGTGGACGGGCAACACACGAACCCTTCGCCTTTTGTTTCCAACCTCCAAAAGGGCACCATGCAAATACATTTGGTATTCGTCTCGATAGTTGCTACGTTCGTCAGTCTCGCAGCTTGTGAGTCGAAATTTATTCGGCCCCCACAATGGGACCCAAACTATAATGGCGACCGAGACTTGGGCAAGAACATACGCTACAGCGATGGCGAGGATATCCCGATCATCTTTGATTCAGACGACCCCAATGTCGAACTGTATGTTTGGCAGATGAATCCTGCAAGCAAGAAAGGAGGACAGCATACTCTGCTAAACAGTAAGACGAATTCGCTCCTGGATCTTTCCGAAAGCATACTGACCTAGGTTTGCAGGAGATAGCCTATCGCGTTCCAGGAGCTGGAAGGCCGAATATGACATGGGCCGCTATTTGAGACATGGCGAAGACTCTGTTTATTGGTTTGGGATCTATAAATCTGGTGATCAGCAGACACCACTGGCAGAGTCTCAATACATCAATGTCACCATTCCGGATTCTGCTCAGCACCATAAAGTCACAGTTTCGGAAACCATAACCGCTGTACAAGAGACAGCCACCTTACAGCTACCACCACAATCCACCACTCAGTCCACCACTCAATCCTCAGCAGCAACCGAGACGCCCTCCAGCCAAGAAAGTAAAGCGAATAATGGGTATGGGTTGACGACTACTGAAATAGTGGGTATCGCCGTCGGTGCATCACTTGGCGGCGTCCTGATTCTCGGGGGCATCTGTTGGTTGGGCTGTAGGATATCAGCAAGGCGTGAAACTCCATATGGACACGGCGCGCAGGACCATCAGCCATACCAGTGGGAACTCAAAGACATGTACATTTCTGCCCCTCCAAGAAGGATAGGTGGATTCCTCGAAGCGCCGCGATATTAAAAAGCTGGTGCTTGCTGCGAGAGTTTAGTATTCCAAAGTCAAGTTCTAGGTTAGGGCGACGCTACCTCAGTGCTTTTTCTAACCTGGAATAAAATCGCTCACGATCATACTGTACTCGGTGTATACGCGCCGATGTTGTTGATTTGTGCTCGGTTGAATTAGTAATCGTATTATGACCGCAGGGGGCCCCATAGGGACACGCCTAGGCGCCTCTCCACTTCTGCACGCGTAGGCGTGCGGATTATGTCAGCACCCAATTTGGCACAACTCCACAACTGCATTTCGAGTTTTGAGGCTGGCGGGTTTCAGAATCCCGAGATTCAGAACTGCAATGATTCCTAATTATCAAGCTGAATACAATTCCTGCTGCTCTTTTCCATCATTCTCAGCCGCCTCCCAGATGTCGCGCAAGCCTCTTCTGCTAGAAAATGGATTACTTTCCATCTCTGCCGCTACCTGAGCCTCCACCCGATCATCTTCTGCTTTACTCCAATCCAGGTACGCCATCATCTCTTCCTTACTCCAATCTCTAGATCCGGTCGGTGTCGTACAGAGTTTGCCCATCTGCTTCCAGTCAAGACACCACTGGTAGCTTGCTTTGTCATACCGCAAAGGTAGACCTAACGCCCTCCGATACTGCTGGTTAGTTTTGACGCTACCACGAGGCTGCGCCTTATACCAAGCATCTCGAGCAGCAACATATCTCCGATAGATGGCTTGTGGGTCATCATATCTTAGTGTCGGCGCCACTGATGCTGTTGAAGATGATGCTACTGGCGACTTCCCTCCCTGTGTCGATGGTTTTGCTGATGACACTGCCGATGATGCTGCTGTCTCTATACTAACGACAATGCAGCTAGTATCATCCCTGCCAGACCCAGCATGTCCGGATAATCCTGATGATGGGTCTTCCAGTGGTTCCCCTTCCTGCAAAGATGATACAGATGCAGATACTGCTGCTGCTGGTCGTGCTTCCCCGGATAATGCTGGCGAGAGTGCCACTGGCATTGCTTCTACCTGTGCTGACGATGATGACAAATACAAAATCCCCTCGTACCGTTGAGGGCATGCCTTTGACGTCATCTTGTGTCCTAATTTGTGGCATCTACTGCATGTAGGTCGTGCTTTTGGCTGCGCTGCTGCCTGAACTGCCTCGAATGCACTTGGTTCTCTCTGAGTGCTCGATTGCGATTTACTTGTGGTAGAATCGGCAGCTATTCGATTAGATCGGTGTCGAGGCTCCAATAGCACCTGATGAACACCATGACGACTCAAATGCCAATGCGGGTGAAAATGCTCCAAGCGAAGGGTTTGGCCTTGCTCTTGTAGAGCCTTGAGAATATGGGCGCAAGGGAGGCCGTGGGATCGAGAGAATGTACCGGTACAACTAGGCAGGTCTTCTTTCATAAGCCGCTTCCGCTGTTCTTCAACTTTGCGTAAAGCCTCGTGAGATATCCAGCCACGTATGGCACTATATAGTGATCCAGAGAGCTCAATTGGTATTCGCATTTGCTGCCTGACTTGGTTGGAGCGCAGCTCAGATAATTGATTAAGAAGCGCATGTTTCATAGCTCTCCACGCCTCGAAGAGATCTAGCGTAGATTTCTTGAGGTGGCTCTTAAGGAGCCCATGGATACCCTCAACCCGTGAGGTGACCACATTACCAAAGTGAGGGTGCTGGTCGACCCAGGCCTTAACGAGCTTTTTCTTGTACGGATCGAGCCAGTTGGACTTGATGTAGCCAACCTCTTCGAGATATTGAGGCAGATAGCGCTTTTCAAGCTCTTGTACGCGCTGGTCAAATGCCTGTTCATCTGACGACCTCATAATCGAATGCCAGTGGTTGAAAAAGTCATTCCAATCGCTCAGACCTTGCTGATAGGCCTCAGACCCTTGCTTATGGTGTACGAATGTTGGCTGGCAATAGCGGAGGACCGCCTTATTCGCATGCCACAGGCATAGCAGGGAGATCGAAGACGGAAAGCAGCTCTCTACAGCGTTCATACAGGCCTTATCACGGTCAGTCAGAATAACAGATGGAAACCTTGTGTTGCAGAGTTCATACAGGGACCTGAGCCGGTCCAAGGCCCATATGAAGTCCTGCTCAGCCTCGCCATTAAGGAATGCGAAGGCGATACAGAAGGATCGCTGACAGGCATCAACACCAATCATATCAAGCAGCGGCATTCCGTATTTGTTCGTTTTGTATGTGCAGTCCAAGAAAAGTAGATCTGGGTAAGCCTTCAAGTATGCCAATAAATCCGGATGGGCGAACAACACCGCCGTGATTCAGTTATCTGAGTCAAGCTGCATCCGGTTCCAGAACCCTTCCTTGTCTAGCTGGTTAGCAAAAGCATGTATAGTGCTCTGACCCTCACAGAGCTCTCGTTTGCTATCTGCGAGACGGTTGTAGATATCTTGCTGGGTTGCAATGGTATTCGAGTTCTGGCGAATATAAGTCCTGATACCTTTTGGCGCTACACCAGCGTTCGTAAGGCGGCTGATTGTTGACCTGTCCACATCCGAGAGCTGCCGATGGACTGGGTGCGCCGATTTGTGCCAACTTGGTTCATGGTTGTGTGAAGAAAATTGTGGATCCGGACGATGCCTTAAAGACCAAGTCGTCTTATCTAGGGATTCCTTCGCGATGATAGAGAACCGGCAGTTGGTTCCTCGCGTAGTAGTCTTGCGCTGGTGGTCCCTTGAGGCGCTTGGTGGCCGACACCATCGATCACATGCGTTTGTGATAATCTGCCTGCCGCTGGTTGATCGCGACGATCTCCCAGTTACGAACGCGTATCCTCTTGGTGCTGCCCATTCATTGATAGCTGTGAGTAGAGCCTCTCGCGAGTCGTACGTGCCCTCTGGCGGAAGCACATCATCAGGAAATGCCGTCTGCGCCATAACGGCAACCCCTGAAAACTACGGTTGTGGTTAGCAATGGCAGCAATAGCCGCAGCCCCTGAGAAATGCAGTTGTGGAGTTGTGCCAAATTGGGGGCTGACATAATCCGCACGCCTACGCGTGCAGAAGTGGAGAGGCGCCTAGGCGTGTCCCTATGGGGCCCCATGACCGCAGCTCCCTCTGACTCACTCACCTAAATGGCTCAGTACTAAAAGGATCGCCTATTCCTCTAATTGCCAAGCATTCATAACCTGAATATCATCAACTCAAAGCAAAGACCAAAATGAGTCTCCAATTCACCACTCTCGATGTTTTCACCACCAGCGCCTTTGAAGGCAACCCTTTGGCAGTGGTGACGATACCCCCACCAAGCCAACAGGCTCCCCTCACCCAATCTCAAAAGCAACGTATCGCTCGCGAGTTCAACCTCTCCGAGACTGTTTTTGTTCATGATGTTGAAAACCGTGCAGAAACAGACGAGAGGAAGATTGATATCTTTACTCCACAGTTCGAATTGCCATTTGCGGGGCATCCGACTATCGGCACAGCTGTTTTTCTTCAGCCCCAGGGCGTAAAGACAATGATTGCAAAGGCGGGCAGGATTGATCTTGAGTTCGAAAACGGCTCTCCGCGTGCTTTAATTCCCCACGATGTTAAGCTTCACAAGGAACGTGTGCCAAAGCATGAAATTGAAGCTGGTTGGGATGGTAAACTCGCCGAAGTCGCTGCCGCTGACGAGGGCGCACCGCTGTTTAGCATCGTCAACGGGATGACTTTTGCGCTCGTAAATCTCCCATCTCTGGAGTTACTCGGCGCTGCCAAGGTCGGGGCTATGGGTTACATCGACGGCGACTTGCAGGACGACGGTTGGAAACACGATTTTGACTCAAGGCGCTACTACTATACGCTGCTTGACGGTGAGATATCACCTGACGGAAAGCATGTGCAAAATCTTCGCACGAGACTTGTCAAGCGTAATATGGAAGACCCAGCAACTGGAAGTGCTGCGTGCGCGTTGTCGTGTTATTTGGCGTTGTACAAACTATCTGCGAACTCGATCAGGTTCAATATCACGCAGGGTGTTGAGATGGGGCGGGAGAGTCTTATCGTAGTAGATGCTGAGGTCGAGACGGATGGAGCTGGGGAGAAAAAGGTCAAGACTGTTCATCTTAGTGGAAAGGCGGTTGAGGTCATGAAGGGGACTGTTAGAGTACCTCAGTGAGGGCATTGATGCGGGCGCAGTAGCTATGACAGCGACCATCTTGTACGCACTTTAATAGCTACTTACCGAAGTATCTGTGTATCAATTTTGTTCCGTATCTCATAGTCAAGATACCTGATACTGAACCTTTTGCCTCATTGACCGATATTGCTTGTGCAAACTGCGAACGTGTGTAGAGGATGCTGCCTTCTGGCGATTGATGCATCTCAGGGTTGTCACCCACCATTTGTGCATGGCTGATAGCCGGGAGTTACCCATAGCAATGTGTCTACTTGGAAACAATCGTACATACACTGCTTGAAAGTTAAGTCACCAAAAACAGTTCCGCCAGATCTTGGGACTCTTCGCTGCAGGAAGATGCATTACGTCCCTTGATTGATGACATGATGGATCAAACGATGCAGAAACTCCATGTCCTCGTTGCATAGCCACTGGATACAAGATTGTCGCTAGGGAGCCTGATTTCCTGCTTGAATCGATCAATCCAAACAGGAATAGTCGTGGATCCGCAATTGAGCAAACAGTGAGGTCGCAAATGTAATGTAGGTATCCGCCATGGCAGTGCCAGTCAATGCTTGCAGCAAACACCCTGTGAATGATCATCAAACCCCAGGCTCCAACCAAAGCTAAGACTTTCATCTCTTCTTCGCTTCCACTTTCCTCCTCTTTTCTCTTCCTTTTCCTCGCCAGTCACCAAAGTTGACATCAGACATCATGGCGTCGGCCTCACTGCCCTGCGCAAACTGCAGCCCAGACGGCACCAGTTGTCGGAACAGTGGCAGATCCAGCTGCGCCAACTGCCGTCTTGTCGTTGTAATTATCCTGCATCCGATGCTGTTCCGACTCCCATGCATTATGCTCACGTCTTGTAGTACTGCAGCTCCGAATGCCAGAAAGCCCACTGGCCCATCCATAAACTCGACTGCAAATCACCATATAACAAGAAGACATGGGAGCCTGAGTGGTCTGTGGAGGGTCGAACACCTACTTTCATGAGTGATGAGGCCCCTACCCCTTTTGGTGGTATGAAGTACTTGTTTGGAAACGTTCCAGCGCTAGATGTTCTTCGCCTCGGTGCGAATGAAGGAGAAGCGTATGGAAGTCAGCTGCGCTTATTGTTTGCCGGTGTGCAATTCTCTTACCCTGATGGCTCAGCGAGCTCAGACTAACAATATGTTTCTACTCAAGCTTCTGGCGACTTGCGGAACGTCGCCCAAACTATTGCACAACTTCCTCCGAGCTACGAGCAGCCCATCGACATTATCGTGAACGATCGTGAATTCGACGTCGTTGCCCGCAACGCTATCCTTCTTCTTCTCGCACTCACCGCCGACGATCGAGACGAAGCTGTCGATTGCATCCTCCACATTTGGTATTCGGCTTCCATCCGCAAGTCCCACGTCGACATATTCAAGCAGCGCATTCGATCTCTTATCCAGAACGTTTGCCACAAGGTCAAGGATAAACCTGCCAAAAGGATCCTAGGAAAGACTTGGACTTTCGAGAAACGATCTGTCAGACTCGTCTTGGAGAAAGAGGCGTGGGATAAACTGCTGACATTTATGGATGTTCCTGATGGCTTGACTATCGACAAAGCAAATGAGGTTCGCAAGGCTGTTACACTTGCTCGGTCCCGCGTCGATCGCCGCGACCGCGACTATCTCTTTCTATCTCCTTCTCATCGGGTTGCGAGACAGCGGTTTCGTCAGGATGGCCTTCTCCTCCCCTTTGGGGCCCGGCGGAGCGAACACGGCGAACCGAATCCGTGAGTGGTTTTTTCCAGAGTGACGAAATGAAGCTGAATCTTGTAGGACTTACTTTCAATCCGTAGACAGCTGGCCAATGTCCGATAGTGCTGATCCGCTGTCGGGATGGTCGCTGCACGAGGTTGACAAGACTCCTATGGGACTCGCCACATCCGACATCTATGGCAAACTATTCTACTACGTTCGATCCACATTGGAGAAGTTTATGGTCCGAATGTCCAAATCGGCTATTGCTTTCCAGCTTCTTCAGGTCCCTGCCGAAACCCTTCCCAATCATCTTGACGGCTCTTTTGATCACATCGATGTACGTTCCATAGGTGTCACTACTTGCATTCCAATCGATGCACTTATGGAAACCAGCTGACTTCCTTTCAGGTCTCCAACATCTCCGATTGGCGCTATCTTGGTGTTCATCGCACCGTCGCCCTCATGGCCCCACTCCTTCGAGCGCCTTCAATCAATCCACATGCGACTCTCATCACGCTCTTCATGAACATGATCGAAGAATATTCGACCAATGAGGACAAAGTGAAGAGTGTAAAAACTTCGTCAGAGCGCGTCTTCAAGTACCTTCCGCCTCAGCGGCCAATCAGGGGTGGTAACGATCCCTTCATCACCAGGGTCGCTTACGCTCACGGCCATGTGCAGAAATATGATCATATTCTCGAAAGGTTAACAACCGTTGTTGGATTGATTTCAAATATTATGCTAACTATGTTCCAAGGTTTGTGGAAAAGGCTCGGTTGACGTTTATGCCCCTTATGGCTGAGGCGGCGATGAAGGACAAGCATACCATCATCGAGAAGTGGCCATACAGGTTGAAGCTTGAGCCTGGGCAGGAGGGATCTTTGGAGGAATTCGACCGCCTCATGACCAATAGTCTTTCGAGCAGGGAGTTGTACTTGGAGTGGAAGAGAATTCAGACATAGAAAACCGGTCTGGAAAGTGGGGCTCATAGGGAAATGATGATGGGCTCAGACTCTGGTATCGTCTTTGCCCATATTTGAGATGACCACTATTGGGACCCAAACGATGAAGAATAAAATCTTATTGCCGGCAGGCCTTTTCGCCACATATTGGTGACCTTGTGATGCCATGTTTGATCAGCACAAACGCTTTTATATTCAAGTAATAGAACTATATACAGAGAATGACAAAGGTCTCCAACAACACCTCGACCCAGTCTCACCGCGAACCCCAGTCGCTTGAAGCAAACCTGGACCACTTCGTCAACAACCCTACAGGGCAAGGTCCGCCTTTAGCGAGCGAACTTAGCTCTGGTACAGACAGTTGATACGAATTCCAGTGGCGAAGTAGGGCCCAACAATGGGGATAAAGTCAGCAACATAGGCAGAAATAGTCTGGGCCTTGGAACAACCACCGGAGCCAACAGCCTGCGAAGAAATTCTCGCCTGGTACGCATCAGCGCGTAGGGATCCATCGCGGTTGTAGACGTTCATGCGGATGATGCTGGGCATCCAGGTTCCCCACTTGAGACCAGTGCACTCCATACCCGCCAGCGGACAGTCATCGTTATACGGGCAAGCCTTGCCCGATCGTCCTCCACAAGCCGAGTTGGCCTTACCCGGCTTACTCTCCTGCCAGGTGAAGCCGTAGCAGCCGTTGTACACAGTGTACCCGTTCTTCTTTCCAATACCATCGGCTGTCTGCCACATAGAGTGGATCAGGGCGTCGCGCATCGACCAGCCGCTGAGACGACCTACGGCTCCCCACTGACCGTCGAGGATGAATCTGGTCGTTACGCCACCATTGTTGCCGTAGGGGCTGTTGCAGAATTTACTCCAGGCATTGCGGGTGATGTCTGAGAGACCGCCCTTGTCGTCACTGGAGTCGTACATGCGCGTCCAGAGCATGTAGAAGGTGTCGACGTCACCGACGTTGACGAGGTTGTCGGTGTACATGCCGTGGACTTGGTAGATCCAGCTGGCTCGGGCTTCGAGGGCCTCAGTCTCATTGAAGGTGGAAGCAGCAGCGGCTTCTTGGCGGGCAGCTTCTTCCTTGACGGCTTGGAGCCAGTGCTCGGGATCAGCTTTCTGAATCTTGTCGAAACCCTGAGGATGTTCGAGCTGTTCAGATGGCTTAACCTCGGTGGGAAGAGAGAAGACGAGGGGAATGCTTGCGAGAAGCGCAAGAGAAGTTGAAGTGAACTTCATGGTGGAAGAGTTGAAAGTCTTGAGATGGCTGAACAAGTGAGGCTGTGATGAGGATGATGAGATATCTGTGGGATTCAATGATCTATATATACTGTTCTACACCAAATCAATCTCTCTCGTGACTGTATCGCCATTTTGCCGCGTATTCGATAGCAAATATCTTCTCTATGATAGGCATCCTTCATCCCATCCCAGGCTAAGCTTTTCCTGATCATGTACCTGACCTAACTAAGAAGCTGAATGGAGATGATCGTCAAAGTTTGTGCTAAAAAGATAACATGACTTCACGAACCACCCTGATAGGAACTTTTACACGAATATCCTCAATTGGAACAAGTCTTCTAGAACTATTCTCTTGGCATCCACTATAAACGCCATGTTACCAAAGCTCGTGGCCCCAAGTTTCATGTTTTTCCACGACTCAGGTTTCACGTCCACTAGTCACCGCATATCTTTTCGCATATAAGGTTCATGCCATTTGTGGAGCGAATGGATAGAGACTCAGTTCACCAATTATAATGGCTGGATATCTTTTTAAACTTCAGGTCACCTTCCTAATTCTATTGCTGAGGGATCCATCATTCGATAAAACATTCTAGAAATTGGCAGGGTTCAGTCTGTGCCCTACGGCGGCCTGGCCGACATCGCGCATGGGGCACTTCGGCAGTTGTGTTTGGATGAACTAAGCCCTTTGGGGGGAGCTGAAATTAAAGGATGGCTATACGAGATTGGATCTCATGATAAGCTAGAGGGATGACGATTTGGGCTAAAATGGGCTAATCTGAGCATTGGTGGGGTTGGAATACTTGATAAGTGTTGATATGATGAATGATCCAAGAAGGAATTATCTGGATCGGCTCTTCAGTCTCCAATTCCATTTTCTGTGTCTTTTCTGCGTACCATCATGCGCTCGTCAACTCTGCTGTCACTCGTTGCTCTTGCTGCTCAAACACAAGCCGTCAAACTCCGTAAAACAGAGTTCAACGTGTTGATATCTTCAAGGCCAGCGCTTATCTTGTTTACAGCCGACGGCTGCAAAGAGTGTGATCGAGTGCAAGCAGTGCTGGACAGGGTGTCTCCAGTGCTCACGAAGACCGCCGTTGCCTCAGTCAACTGTAACGACGAACCAACTGTGTGCGATGAGTCTCAGGTCTTCACCGTGCCCACATTGAAGTTTACAGCCGGCAACAATGAGTTGGTCACTTACAAAGAAGCTTTAGACGCGTCATCGTGGGTTTCGTCGGTTTCTGTGAAATTGCTTGTGGATCACTGATCATGATTGCAGGGTTGTGAAATACATCGAGCGGCAATCGGGTTCTCCCGTTGTAGATCTTACCGAAATGAACCATCTAGATTTCGCGCGGTCAGCTCGTGTGGCGGTCGTTGCCTTTCTTAGCGCAGACAATCAGCATGAACGCAAAGTTTTTGACGCTGTTGCCGAAAGGTGGCGAGCGCATTACAGTTTTGGCAATGTTCATGGCTTTGAGAAAGACAGCAAGGGCCCTTCCATTGCTGTTTATACGCAAGAGGAAGAGGATTCAGTTTACTATCGCGGGCCTTTCACTGTCGCGGATGTCGAATCCTTCTTGCAGAATGCAACACAGCCGCTGATTCGCGAATATGATCCCATCGTTCATGAAGAAGCAATCAAGGTAACTAGTTTTCCCTCAGCGCTTTATATCGACTAACCGTTCAAGGATGAGAAGCCACTGGCCCAAATATTCTTCAACAAACGCGATGATCGGGCTGAGATTGTCAAATCTCTAGCTCCTGTTGCGAAGAAATACAAAAATCAGCTTTCCTTCATGACAGTCCTGGCGCCAGATTACCCCAAGAGATGTGAGCAGATGCATCTTAGCAAGGACATCAAGCGTGGGTTCGCCATCGCAAATCAACAAGGGAGAGCATATCCTATGTCTGAAAAGGTGTTCAACGCCAACAGGGTCGCTAAACATGTGGCTGCTTACCTGGCCGGTTCATTGACGCCGAGTATCAAATCTGAGCCATTGCCTGAAGTGTCTACTACTCAGCCTTTCTTGACAAAGTTGGTGGGTAGTAATTTTGACGACTTGGTTTACGACAAGTCTAAAGATGTCTTGGTTGAGTTCAACGTACCATGGTGTCAATACTGTACCGAGTAAGCCGACACTGTCTCTACGCCTCGCTAATGCTAACAACTTAAATAGTTTGCAAGTTGTGATGAACGAGCTTGGTTCCAAATACGCAAAGCTTGGACTTTCTGACAAAGCTGCTCTGGCTACGATTAACGTCGATGCGAATGATGTACCAATTGAGATTGACTCATATCCTTCCATCAGATTATATCGCGCTGGCACAAATGAGGTTGTGTCTTTCAAAGGCAACTTCACCCAGATGTTGACGGTTGAACAACTCGATACTTTCATTGCTCAAAGCGGAAGTCATGGGGTCAGTATCATGGATCAGGTCGAAGGAGGAGCTCATGATGAGCTATAGTATTTAGATAAGAATTGATATGAAAGGTCTCAAAAAACAAAATCTCAGCCTCATCACTCGGCTATATTAGTCGCGACACATGATGTTGATTTGGTTGCCTTGCAGCGGCTGAGCGTTGTTTACCTGATACAGCAAAAGTTGGACAACGGCGGTCAGCTGAGTGGCTGTGCTAGGCCATTGCGTGGGTCTTTCAGTGAGGAGGGGTATTTCAAGATCTCATCCGCAAGTCAGCATACGTAAAACAAAAGAGTTTATGTGAAACCAACACATATCATCTTTCCATTCCTACCAGAGTCTCTTGCCGGCTGTTGATTCTCCAATGTGGCCGTCGAAGCCCAAGGCAGAGGCCAAGTCCTCCAAGCGCCACTCGAAAGATAGTTGTTCCAGTTTCAAAGTCCCTACGGCATTGAGAACTAATTCACTTCTAAACCTGGTAAATGTTCCAGCTCCAGATACCCTTCCTTACCTCGTTGCATGTAGCTAGGTGGCCATATGTGAAGCATGGCAAACTTATTCCTGCTATCCACCTCTGGAACTTATCGGCTGATAACGAAATCGATAGATAAATCCCTCTCTTCGCGCAAGTTCTATAGAATCATATCTGGGAGGGCTTTTCAGCAACAGATTTAACTTTGATCGAGACAGTAACTCAAGAATCCATTTGCCTCTGTTCGCCGACCTGGAGCAAGATTCCAACGTTGGGGAGATTGCGCTCTCGATCACCAATCCGAAATCGCCGATATGCCGTTTCACTCCACTTGAGACTAAAATCCGTCGAGCCAAAGAGACCTCTGGAATATATTATCCCTTGCCTGAGGACAGTACTTTCCGACTACTAGAAATCCTCGCCGGAGATGGTGATGTTGTTCAATGCAAGCTCCACGTATGTAGCTTGCAAGAGAACGAGACAGCATATGAAGCTCTGTCATACACTTGGGGAAAGCCAGACGCTTCCGGTGACCGAAAGATTGATATCATGTGTAACGGCACGAGTCACACTATGGTTATCTCTGGTAGTCTGCACATCGCGTTACGAGAGCTCCGTCGAAACAATACCAGCAGAGTGATATGGGCCGATGCCATCTGTATCAACCAGGAGGACGCCAAAGAGAGAGGCCAGCAGGTAGCGCTGATGGGACAGATATTCAGTGGCGCCTGGCAGGTGGTTGTATGGCTTGGTGAGGAGAGTGACCGCTGTATGTGTGGAAAGACGATCCTTGAGACATCTCTTTCTTCGGTCTCAAAAGCCTTTTCAGGAATATGCTCAGTCGTCAACGATTGGCTCGCTCAGGCCGGTCAAGAGACCCTCGAAGCAACTTACTCGGAGATTTCAAAAGATGGCCAATCTACCGTGCATCGCGCCAACACCGACGATGGTGAAGACAGCCGGTCTGCCATGATGCAGCTTTTCAGACGGCGTTGGTTCTCTCGTATTTGGGTCTTGCAAGAAGCTGTCCTAGCCAGGCATGCACTTGTTCAAGTCGGCTTGTACCAGATCTCGTGGGAGTGGGTTGGGCTCGCAGCAGCTATAGTGGTTCATAAGCCGGAGCTGTCACCCAGTAGCTATGGGCGAGACATGATCCCTACCGGAGCGATGAACAGTTACCTCATGTATCGACTATCGATTTCACAGAAATGTTTCCCGCGACTAGAATTCTCGTTCGCACAATTACTCCAAGTTTCTCGACATTTCCAGAGCAAAGAGCCTAAGGACAAGATCTATGGGCTTTTGGGTATCGAAACAACAGACTCTGTTGGCAAACAGATCGTCCCAGACTACCGGGAGGCAACTACTTCAGAAAAGGTCTTCGAGGATATTGCAAGACTCATGCTTGAATCGGCGTCCCCATTGACGCTCCTTTCGGGAGCTGGAACATTTGGAGACTTTGATCGCTCAGGGCCATCGTGGGTGCCAAGCTGGCATGAGCGCCGGCCATGGACAATATTACCGACTAAGCAAAGTCCAGGCTTCCAATGCGCATCTGCTGCTCGAATGGAACTGAATCCCGACGATAAGGCAGGAGAGCTGGTCCTCAAAGGCGTGATCATCGATCACATCTCCTCTATGCAAGAACATCGTGATTATTGGGGCATCTTTGATCAAAACGACAAAAGCCGCGAGAATCTTCTGAATCAACCAAGATGGAGCAAAGAAGCGTGGGGAAAATGTGCCCTGACTTTAACATGTGGCGGCGAGGGGAGGGCATATCCCGTTGATGACGAGGCTGTGCATCTTGCTGATCTGGCTGCTCTGTTACTTTCAAGAAGTGCCCACTGGATCGTCAGAGATCTTATCGCACTGCGAGATGTTATCGAGCCAGAAGGCGATGATATGACACAATCCGAGTATCTCAATACGATCGTTGAAGGCGGGAACTCTCGTCGATATATCAGCGCCGTGGAACCTGTTCGCGATCCTTATAGGTTGTTTAAGACGGTGTCGAAAGACTTTGGGGTTGGGCCCGTTGATATGAAGATTGGCGATAAGCTTTGTGTATTGTTTGGTGCGGAAGTTCCGTTTGTGTTGAGGCCGAAGGGGGATGGATACGAGGTGATTGGGGAGTGCTATGTCTATGATTTGATGCATGGCGAGGTTCTCGAGAAACTAGCTGCTAATCCTGGTGGGCAGTTAAAGCCCGAATGGATCAAACTCATCTAGAGTAATCTCAGCGTGGAGTACATTGAGGAATACAACGTGGGCGTGATGATCTAGAAATGAATCCGATTGAGTCGCAGTTCTCCGTAATTATCTATAACAAGTGCCCAATAACGCCTATTCCAGCTCAAAGTTAACATAAACCCGACTCTCCCATCCCGAAAGCATCGGCCGTCCCCCTTTCAATCCTCCTGCAGTTTCCCTCGTATAAGCCAGCAAGCGAACGTCCTCATTAGAGCAGCCCAACACAGTAGGAACATCCGGACCAAGTCTGTCCTCGCGACTCATGTTCAAAACGACAACAGCCTTCCTCTTCTCAGACCGTCGTCCCTTGACGGGTACAATGCTCTCTTTGACATATGAAAATAATGACTCGTCCTCTGGATCAAGGAGCTTGAAGGAACCGAAGACGAAGATATCTTGATACTGCTTTCGAAGGCGAAGCATGGCCTTGTAGAAACTGAGAATGGAGTTGGGATCTTTGACTTGCTTGGCGACGTTGATATCGCGATAGTCATCGTGGACTCTCATCCACGGCTTCGCCGACGCGCCAGCAAATCCAGCATTGGGTGAGTCATTCCACTGGAAGGGAATGCGAGAGTGATCGCGCGCCATGATTTGAAGTCCGTGCATCGTGTCTCTAACACGCTTCTCATCGCCTGACGCGACGGCTTCGGCGTAAAAGTTGCTGCTTTCGATATCCTTGTACTCTTCAATTCCCCACGACCTCGGCATGTTGGTCATGCCAATTTCCTGTCCTTGGTACAGGAATAAAGTGCCTGTGAGTGTTGTCTGCCAGATAGCTAGAGTCTTTGCTGACTTGAGCCACCACTCTGGCGTTGACGCGTCACCAAAACGATCAACAGCTCGACCATTGTCGTGATTCTCGCAAAACGCGGTCGCCCACGCATCTGTGCCCTCAATGAAGCTCTGCCATTTGTACACGAATGCCTTCAGCTTAGATAATGGGAATGGCTGGTATATGTACTTGTCACCAAAGCCGTTTCCATTGCCAAGTCTGATCATGGAGAACTCAAACACCATGTCCAGTTCTTTCGCAGCGGCTGATACATAGGGAATGACTTGTGAAGGATTAGGCGTGTTGGATAGCTCGCCGACTGATACGGCGTTGTAAGGACCAAGTACTTTCTCGTACATCTCGTGAATGAACTCATGAATGCGCGGTCCGTTGCACCACATTTCGGGTGCAGGCTGATGAGGCGATGAAGGGTCTGTGATAGGCGCGTCGACAAAATCTCTCCTCTTGGAGTATTTGTTGACGGTATCAATGCGAAACCCATCAACACCGCGATCAAGCCAAAAGCGCATCGTGTTCTCGTAAATAGCCACTCGACACTCATCATTATCCCAATTCAAATCAGGTTGATCAGGCGCATAAAGATGAAGGTAATATTCCTGGGTAAGTTCATCCCAAGTCCACGTCGAGCACGCGAAATATCCTCTCCAATTCGTAGGAGGATGTCTCACACCATTTTCATCATATCTCGCAGGTTTCCAGATATACCAATCCCTCTTTGGATTATCCTTTGAAGATCTTGATTCTTTGAACCACTCGTGCTCTATTGACGTGTGATTAACAACAAGATCGAGAATGATCTTGAGACCACGCGCATGACATTCTTTGACGAGAATATCGACATCTTCAACGCTGCCGTAGGGTTCGTAGATTTTCTGATAATCTGAGACGTCATAGCCCATGTCCTTTTGGGGACTCTCGAAAATGGGCGACACCCATACGACGTCGATGCCAAGATCGCTTAGATAATCGAGCTTGGAGATGAGACCGGGTAAATCGCCCCAGCCGTCATTGTTGGAGTCTTTGAAACTGGCTGGGTAGACTTGGTAGAAGGAGGCGGCTTTCCACCAGGGCTGTTTGCCTATGTATTGATGCTCATCGTCCCAGACGATGGAGCCCATGATGATTGTGATAAATTGCGAGGTAGAGGAGGACAAGAGAGGATGGTGAGATGGGAGCGAATGGTCATGGGAATATTGTTGAGAGGGGAAGACGAGGTGTTTATTATTTACCCATCTTATCGGCCGACATCACTCCGTTGAATGTGGAGATCAGATCCTTTCTCTGATCAACGCCGCATGTAACGGACCCTCCGCTCAATGAATGGAGCGTAACATCCATCGCCAACTCGTAAAAGATCAGCCGAGGCTGGCTCTCACCCCATCAGTTTACCCTACGACGTCAGAGCGTTTGCCTTAAAAAACCCTGGCTCAGGTGTGACCAGCGGAGGCTCCGACCTTAGCGCTCCCACCATCGGAGTTGTTCCGCACTATTGATCTCTAATCCCAAAGCAGCCAATTATTGCAGTGAAACATATTCCGAAGGGTGGAAACTCCGCTAGCATGCGGAGTCTCCTGTTCAAAAGACTCGTGCCCCAATCCCATTTCTTGAAAATCACCCCACACACTCAATCCCCAGATTTCCCCATGCTTTTCATACCAGATGATGTACAGTTCCTGGTTTCTGGGGGATTAACTTAAGCTTGGGCGAAAAAATCATCATCCGAGCTGTCGGGTTCAGGCGTAGCGAGTATCGGCTCCGCGAAAGTACATAAAGGACCGACTATCCTTTCACTCTTCCCCCAGCATCTCGCCATCCCATCTCTTCCCATTATCCCAACTCCAATCTTCACCATGGCTTCTTATCCTGAGAAAAGTATCGACGCTCAGCATGACGAGACCATTAGCCCCGAAGCTCTTGCTTCAGAGGCCAAAGTCGCTGCGGAGGCTGAGCATCATATGACGCTCTGGGAAGCTATCAAGACTTATCCCAAGGCCATTGGTTGGTCTGTCCTTTTGTCGACGACTCTCATCATGGAAGGCTATGACCTTGCTTTACTTGGCAATCTGTATGCTTCTCCTGTGTTCAATGAGAAGTTTGGCTCGTGGAATGCCGAGAAAGAGAAATATGCTGTTTCTCCTGCGTGGCAATCTGGTTTGTCCAACGGTGCTCGCGCCGGCGAGATCATTGGTCTCATCATCGCCGGTTGGACATCTGACAGATACGGCTACAAGATGACCACCATTGGCTCTCTCGTTCTCATGATCGCCTTTGTCTTTGTTCTCTTCTTCGCTCCCAACGTCAAGATTCTCGTGCTGGGAGAAGTCCTCTGCGGTAAGTATCATATCATGCCACCAAAGCTGTGCCATTCGCTGATGTAACGATACAAGGTATCCCATGGGGCGCGTTCCAAAGCGTTACTCCTGCATATGCATCCGAAGTAGCACCGGTTGTTCTGCGACCTTACCTCACGACCTTCATCAACATGTGCTGGGTGATTGGTCAATTCTTTGCAGCTGCTGTGAACAAAGGTTCTGTTGGTCGCGGTGACGAGTGGGCTTATCGCATTCCTTTTGGTGTGCAGTGGGTTTGGCCTGTGCCTATCCTGGCAGGTGTTATTTTTGCTCCGGAGTAAGTTGTGTCACATCATCAGGATGAGGATTGTTGAGCTAATGTTGTGATAGATCACCTTGGTGGTATGTCAGGAAGGGTAACCGAGCTGCAGCCAAGAAGTCGCTTCTGAGACTCACTTCGCCCCAACAACCCAACTTTAACGCCGACGAGACGATTGCCATGATTGAGCATACGAATGAGATGGAGAAGAACTTGAAGGAGGGAACTACTTATAGGGACTGCTTCAAGGGTGTTGATCTTCGCCGAACTGAGATTGTTGTTGGTATCTGGCTTGTGCAGACTCTTGGTGGACAGAATCTTATGGGTTACTTCTCATATTTCCTTACACAAGCTGGTATGGATGCAAGTAACTCCTTCTCTCTGTCCATGGGCCAATATGCTCTTGGAATGGTTGGCACCATGGGCTCTTGGTTCTTGATGTCCAGGGTTGGCCGACGCACGATTCACTTCTCAGGTCTATGCTCTCAACTCCTCATCCTCATCATTGTCGGCTCCCTCTCCTTCTCCAAAGACAACTCTTCCGTCTGGGCTATTGGCGGCATGCTCATTCTCTTCACATTTGTCTACGATTTCACCGTTGGACCCGTCACATACTCTCTCATCTCCGAGCTCTCATCGACCCGACTCAAGGCCAAGACCATCGTCATGGCTCGCGCCGCCTACAATGCTAGCAACATCTTTGTCAACGTCATGACAAACTATCAGCTATCCTCGTCGGCGTGGAACTGGGGAGCTCGCACCGCCTATTTCTGGGCTGGAACATGTCTCCTCTCTGCTATCTGGGTTTTCTTCAGACTTCCTGAGCCTAAGGATCGTACTTATGCTGAGTTGGATGTTCTCTTTGAGAAGAAGGTTCCTGCAAGGAAGTTTGCCAAGACGCAGATCGATCCTTATTCGCACTCGGTTACTTCTGACAAGAAGTTGAACGAGAAAGAGTTGCAGTAGGCATTGGAATAATGTATCGGTATTGATGGAATCAAAAGAAACGAGGTGTATGATAGTAGTGTGGGTATATAGTTTTGAATAGCTTGATGTACAGATTGTTTATTATGAATTTACTCTCGATATTGGTGGACTACTGTGGGCCACGCTAGGCCCGGGACTCGGCAGTGCCTGTTGTATATGCTTTTCTAGAAGCGGCTCATAAGTGGATGCACCTCCCGGCAGTTTGGTTATGAGGTTCCGGATATATAGTAAGTCATCTTCAGGTGACGTGCCCATCGCAAGGCCTTGGGGACTTGAAGGCGTGACTGGTACACGAGCGAGTACGTCAACTACCGCCGAGACAATGTCGTAAAGCTTCTCTGTTACTCCAATGCCGTGGATCTTTATACTGTCGATGGAAAGATCTCGCGTTGAGAGCGTGAGATCCTTGGCAACGACTAGAGGGTATTGGTAAGTGAGACTATGCTGGTGCGCGTTTTCACTGAGATGACCCAGTCGAAGGCGCAACTTCCATACAATCATCCGTAGCCACAGCTGTGTTATTCTCAGATTCGCTTTCTGTGTTTCATGAAGTTGCAAATCAGGCTTTATAGCCGTATTAACAGCCGTCTCCACGAAATCCAGCGACGAAAGAGGCGGTGAGATTGCAAAGCGCTCCTGATTCAGCAGCGCAACAAACGAAGTATCGATGGGTCTAAAAAGTGCCGAAAGACTCCAGAAGCCAGAAAGCGAAGGATCGTTCATGTCGATTTCTGGGGCCTCGTCGGTTATTTGTAATGTGATGGGGCGGCGATATCGGATGGCGTGAGATCGCTCTGATACGACAAGGACCCAGAATAGTCGGTGTGCTAACGCCTTTGCGGAATGGTCCATGTCCTCGAGGCGCAGGAGACAGAATAGTGTTGTTGCTTCGCGCAGGAAGAGAAATGTTTGGCTGTGGTGCGAGAGACGCGCTTGGCAGGCGTAGAGGAAGAATGCGAGGAGGCATTGGTTGAGGGTTGGTTTCATTGTGCGGGGGGTGGATTGATGGACGGTGACGACTTGATCCACGATCATTGAACCGTATGTCGCATTATTCTCAGCGATGATGCCTTGCGACAGTAAATTCTCTGGCTCTTCTGTCTGGAGGAGAACCTGCGCGCACATGGCGACAAGGACAGAGTAAGCCTCAAGTCTCCATTCAGGCGTCGCCGAAGATGACGCCGATCTAAGCAGCACGACATAATCGCGAGTCAGAATAGGAATAGTAGGGTAAAGCCGTGCAAAGAAGCGCTCAACACAATGATCGAGTACCTGAGCCGGTACAAGCTCAATGAGTCGATGCAGCGCCTCAACAGGTGCATTGGACGGTACCGAGTAATGGCCGTGGATAGGCTGGAGAATACTCGGAGCGCCGGGCTGTCCAATGCAGCGATCTCCTAGACCTGCATCCACACATCTTCTGCACGGCCGATACTCGTTACAGCCTCGGCGGAGCGTCTTGCAGCGCTGACAGGCTCTAGGTACCTGCGTCCGCTTGGCGGGGGGGACATCATCGTCGGGCATAGATACTTAGCCTCAGATAAGACACGTCTACTGTGTTTATCTGAGTAGTGTACAGTACAGGTATGGATACAGTGGGAGAGATAAAGGATCGATAATCGCGCACGTGCGTGGGTCGAGGGTACCGCAACGGGAGTAAGTTTCCTTGGGATGAGGTAACGAAAAGATAAGAAAAATAAGACGAAAGAAACGAAAAATTCCCGCAAGCGATAGGATGTAACTCAAATGTCAAGGGACAAGAGAGCGACTGAGTCAAGAACCAACAGAGAAAAGAGAGAAAGTGGATTTTGAGTTCGTGGGGATTGGAGAGGCTGGTTTATTCGGGAACTGCTACACCCCGCTTAGAGGCTATGCCTAAATGGGCCGTTACATATCGTCTATCACTTGGCGAAAGCATGTCAACTTGATTAATATCCCTAAACCAGTATATTGGTAAGTGATATAAGTTCTATCTATTTCTAGATGTAGAAATAATTTCCATCATCAAGCCAATTGTTCACGGTGGCTGACTTCCCCGCGTCTTCATCGGCATGTCAGCGTTAGAGGCCGAAAGATAATAATGCAGACTAGAATCTTGGCAGAAACCCATAATCCCTGGTTGATCACCTATCGCTGTACGTAATTAGGGTGCACGGCGAGAACCTTCTACCTCACCTTACTCGCTCTTGGCTATCTTACTATCCTTGAACTAGAGAGCCGATCCGACGGGACCTGTTAACTAATGATAAGGTAACACGGTGGGTTGCAGGCATATCCTCGGTCAGGATAAGCTGATCACGGCCAAGATACCAAGATATCACGACTATAAAAGATGCCCAAACTCCCCTTCATCATGGTCTTGTTTCTCTGTTCTTCAGGCAGTTGTCTTGTATCGTTGATAGTCTTGTCCTGACCGCCCAACATGTCGCCCTCTCTTCAATCCCTGTTCACACTCACTACCCTTGTAGGCTCGGCCCTCGCTTCGCCTCTCCCCGAGATACCCCAGCTCGTCACCCGGGCAGTCAGCGACTTTGAGTGCTACAACGCCAGTCTTCCCAACATCACTATCTACGCTACCGGCGGTACAATCGCTGGTTCAGCCGGGTCTTCTGATCAGACTACGGGCTACAAGGCTGGTGCTTTGGGTATCAAGACGTTGATCGACGCTGTTCCCCAATTATGTAACGTCTCCAATGTTCGGGGCGTGCAGATCGCCAATGTTGATAGTGGAGACATCAACTCGACTATTTTGACTACTTTGGCGCATCGCATTCAGGATGATCTTGATAGCGAGCACATGCAGGGTGTTGTTGTGACTCATGGCACTGATACCCTTGAGGAATCGTCTTTCTTCCTTGATCTCACTGTTAAGAGTGAGAAGCCTGTTGTCATGGTTGGCTCTATGCGCCCTGCTACGGCTCTCTCTGCTGATGGCCCTCTCAACCTCCTCTCTGCTGTCAGACTCGCCAGCAGCAAGAGCGCTATGGGGCGAGGAGCCATGATCGTTCTCAACGATAAGATTGCCTCTGCGCGATATACCATCAAGACCAACGCCAACTCCCTCGACACCTTCAAGGCCGAAGATCAAGGCTATCTCGGCTCCTTCGAGAACGTCGAGCCCATCTTCTGGTACCCCGCCACTAGACCTCTCGGTCATCACTACTTCAACATCAGCACCAGCTCCACCAAGACTGCTCTTCCTCAAGTTGACGTCCTGTATGGTCATCAAGAAACTGACCCTAAGCTTTTCCAAGAAGCTATTGAGAACGGTGCTGAGGGTATTGTTCTTGCTGGTCTTGGCGCTGGAGGTTGGCCTGATAAGGCTGTTGAGGAGATCAAGAAGGTTCTCAACGAGACTGAGATTCCTGTCGTTGTTAGCCGACGCACTGCCTGGGGATATGTTGACGAGCGACCTTTTGGTATTGGAGCTGGATATCTGAATCCTTCCAAAGCACGCATTCAGCTCCAGCTTGCGTTGGAGAAGAAGCTTTCTATTGAGGAGATCAAGGACATTTTTGAGTATGCTTCTTAGATGATGAGCAAATCCGTATGACTTCATGATGTATATATGAACTAGAATAACATTTCTCAAGAGAATATCATTTGCGACGCACTGTCCAATCAACATGCAATGAACTATCTAACTCGTCTGTTAGATTATTCAAGGGGTAGAGAAATATCTCAGTTCCTTACCATGATATACAAATTACTTACTTTCTATTCTTCTTTGTAATACTATGATTGGTTTAATGGAATTGTACCCGGCTACGGTTACGTGGTAAACTTCAGCCGAAAGAACAGGTTTGCTTATAGTCTAATTACTTTAAGCATAAAAACAAGTTTAAAATGGCTAGCCACCACTTGATGAGGAATATAAGATCCAGGGAACATCCAAACAGCATTCTAACCACAATCCAATAAATGAAATAATAAAATAATCCTTTGTTTTTGTTTGTTTGTTTGTTTGTTTGTTTGTTTGTATATTTTTCGTCTGGGTGGCTGTAACGAAGCCAGATCTCCTACTGGAGCAAAAGACGTGCTGAGCTAGCTAGGTACAGGGAAACCCCGCTTCCTTCACCATCCAGCATACCAATGGCACAAAAGGTGCTGTATTTCTCAAGCCCGTCACCCGTCAGCGGGTTCGGGGGCAATCTATTGTCGAACTTTTTCCACCGACCAGAATTCTCTCGCGCATCACTACATCTGCCGACGCAGTCCACAATCTCCAGTAACCAAGTTGTAGCTCGTAGTCGACTGTCGCGGCGGCAGGGAAAAACCTCGGGAAGGAATCAGAGGCCGACGGTGCGGCTTGCCTTCAAAGGAGAAAAACCCATCGCAATCGGCGTCGTTGATCGGGAGGATGTCGCTACCGATGCCATGGGCATCGTCCTCCGATATCTAAGGCGTTCTGGTTCTGAGGTGCCGCCATTAGATCCGACAAAGGTGTTGTCAGAGAAGGCGAACTCTCCAAAATTCCTTCTCTGAAAACTGCTGTTAGGGAGCCGATAGCATCCCCGCAGTTTTGTGTGGTCGCGTGGCCTGCAGAAAATCCCGCTCCTAACACGGCACTAACAGTGCGTGCCAAGAAAGAATTTTTACAGGGGAGAGTTGAATAAAATAATCCTAACGGTAAAAAGCCGATTCTAGGGTAGGCTGAATGGTCGTGAAGAATCTCTGTATTACACGCCAAACAATTGGTTAGATAGCAGATGAAGCTTTAAATAAGACGATGAAAATAAGGTAGCCATGTGACAATTTATGTTAATCTCCGAGACGGGGCCTATAAAATCGTTCGCATCTTCTCGACACCACAATCGGTGATAAAGTCCTACCTGCGATGGCGCGTGCGCTGTAGGACTCAGCATGTCACTGATTTTAGTGGCTATTCCCCCTGACTAATCGCCGTTACAGTGGTCTAGCGCACGTTCATGCACCAGAGATTCAAGACGTAGTAGACTTGACACTACTTTCTTACACCTTCAATCACTTTTTCATTAAAACACAGAAGATAAAAAATAACAGACTTCAATATGTCATCCGGATCAACAGAACGCCAAACCATCAATCTTCCCGGGACGGCAGATCAGCCCAAAACAGAGCCAGATTATTTTCTCGATGCTCGCAGCGCAGCAGCTTTGTCTCAACTCCAGGATGGTGACCTGTTGAAGATGGTAAGACCATCTCACGTCCTTAGAGCCAAGCTCACCCAGAATTAGGTAGTCGATCATGAAGAGGACATCATCGAGTTCGACGATCACGTCAAGCAGGTAGCACCTGAAGATCTTGCCGAGTACTTTGACGCTCCTGGAATAAAGAAGTTTGCCTTTTATCGCTATCCTGGGTCAGGTGCTGTCATCTTGATCTGGACACGTTTCCCTGCTACAGCTTCGACCAAGAACGCGCGAGTTCAGCATCGGCTAAGAAGGGATTTGACTTGGCATGCCGAGAAAGCGGACATCAAGAATGTGGCTACAGTAAGTCTTGGACTTCTCGTGGTGAATTTGGCTAATGATTTACAGCTTGAAGTGCAATCACGGAAGGATATTACTGCCGAACGCTTGAGAGAGGCGGCAGACGCGTTAACGATAAGCAAGGAATGAGGGAATATGCTCAAAGACCTGGAAATGTTTACTCTGCGCTCTCACTTTTCGTCGTTCTTCAATAACTACTTCTTATGATTCTAAACAAATCGTTAAGTGGCGGGCTAGCCTTGAGCAGCACAAGGATCATCTCTACACAGATACAGAGCCGTATGTGCACCAAAGGTGAAAGATCATGTTCCAAGCGTTTCACTTTGGAGAGACGATCTGTCTGAGACGGCCAAAGTGTAACGATCACCAATCTGAGGATACATAGAAAGTCTAAATGTTTCAACTATCTTGACCCAAAGTATTATTTACCTTTCTCCTCCTCCTGACCAATCTGGCAATTATGTAGCTCCGTTAAAAGCAGTCTCGAACTCAGCAGGAGTGTAGCGTCCTTCACTCTCGCTGCACATAGCTTTGGCAATGACCTTGAGAAGACCATCGTTACCGTTAAAAACACCATAGTTTCTCCCCCGGAGGATTTCCTCTGTCTTGTCCGCTGTAACACGCTCGTAACTAGTGTTGGGAGGCTCAATGAGATCCTTCCACAGCTGGAATCGGTCATCAGAGTTTCGCAGGTCAGGAACAGACATGACGAGGAAACTCATGGCCAGAGAGAAGGTGTCAGCCTTGGTGGTGTAGTCTCTGCCAATGATGATTTCTAGAGAAATGTTAGTTTACAGCTGAGATGGAGGAAGTAGATATGGTACCTGGGGCAGTGTATGAGGGAGTGCCGACGTCCATCTGAACAGTAGTGCCAATGTCTCGCGACTGGTCAAAGTCCATAAGCTTAATGGTATCTCCATCCTTGAGAAAGTTCTCGGGCTTGAGATCACGATGGATGATGCCCGCGGCGGAGACAGCAGCAACAGCAGCGAGCATCTGTTTGAAAGCGCCGTTCACATCAGAAAGGCTGCCGAGGTTATCAGCCACGGAGCCCTCCTGGACATAAGGCATGATAGCGAAACCATAGTCCTTCACGCCACCCTTGCCATAAACGATGTGATGAATGGGAAGAATATTAGGGTGATCGAGGGCTTTCTGCAGACGAGCGCCATACATGATAGCGTTGCCATCACCAGACTTGATACCACTGCGCTTACTAACAACAGTCTCTTGCTGCGGCTGGTTCTCAGTATCGGTCCAAGTCAAGGTAGCTTTGTCGATGAGGACTGTCAAGCTAGTAGCGACGGTGCTGTCCTTGGTGAGCGTGTAGCACTCCCAGGTCAACTTCTTCTCAGAGTTGACCCAGTCGCCGACAATGAGGTCTTCCATGCCGGGGACGTCAAAGACGGGGATTGAAGCAGTGATGTCCTCCCATCTTCGGAAGAGGGCCCAATTTGAGATGAAATCAGGAAAACTACCTTCGCCAGAAGCGGCGCTGGCGTTGGCGATAAAAGAGAGTAAAGCCCCAAGGGCAAAGGTGAAGCGACTTGAGAAAAGCATCGTCGCGGAAGAGAATGACTATCCAAAAGAGTGTAGGAAGAATACCAACGACCTGCTATTAGGGTCGTCTACAATGTTGGGTGGTGCGTTTATTTAACGGACCTGCCAATCTTTCGACAGTGACTTACAAGACCAAGAATATCCCATGTTTTTCAGAGGATGCATGCTGAATCCTTGGCGTAATCCGTTTAATTAGTTCATCTAAATTTTATTGTACTTGAAACAGGAGCTATAATGGAGATCCTTGTGCTGACATGTTCCACTACCGATGAAACAGGGCTGAGCTGACTGTATGTGCGTGGAGTTATAGCGTGTTGATGACTCGTGAGCCGAAGATTCAGGCGGTTTCCTGAGACATTTTGCGGGAGGCTTGAAAGGTGAGACGAGGCTCCAGATCTTCCCGTCTTTGCCGTGTCTATGGGATCAAGATTGGGGTCTGGATGAGGTTTTAGTAGAAACATGCTTAGATTGGGGGCTCAGCTTTTGCACGCCCCGTAGGACCTTGAGATGATTAGAGATGGTGAATCATGAGAATGGTGACGAGGCTCAGCGGTAGTATTGCGATCGCCTATCTACCTTGATTGTTTACATGCTTTGAATCCTATTGCAACGATGACATACTCACTGATCTCAAATCCTACGCATGAAATAAATGAATCTATAATAGACAATATTACAAGGCAGATTTCTTATTTACAGCCCGATCATACCAATGAGAGTAGGCTATTCTACAACTCCCCTGTCCGTTTACTCCAGTGGAGTCAGCTAAGCCCTAGAATACAACTGGGGGCACCCACTAACAGCCCCCGATAAGCGCACGGGATGGAGCCTTGCAGCCCTCTAAGGATTCGGAAGGATGGAAATTAAGGAGTCCCGATATTTGACCATCTCACTCTGCGTCGTAATACTATCGGCAGATGCGATGCCGTGCAGTCTATGCTGAATCTGGAGGTAAATTTCGATGCACTAATGTAAGCAGCGTGTTTTGCTACTGTGCGTTGAGATCCTTCGGAAGTTTCTTCTGAAGGATCGGCCCTGTAATTTAGAATTATGGAGATGGCTTACAATCCATGTAAGTCATCCTCTTAATGTTGAGGCTTGTATGTAAATGTCTGTAAATAAGTCCTTTATTATTCTTGACTTTACTTAAAGTCTTTTGTTTCCTACAGACGCTCTTTAGTCGATTGTTTTAGTATCGCAAACCTTGGTTGGGTTAGCTTCTTCATTCGTTATGTTGCGCCCTACAGACTCTCCCATGCCAATTGGCATTGGTTTCCTTCTTTTGTCTTTCGGAGCCAAGTTCACTTCTGCTGTTCCTTACCAGTGAGTTACATGCAGTCGAAATCGAGTTGGCTGAGCTAATTCATCATAGAATTTACCAGCTTAATGAGCGAGACGTCAACACTGATACCACTACAACTGATTCCTTCATTTCTACTACCACCAGCGCCGTCGCGCCCATTGACGTTCTTCCTACTACAAGTTCAGACGTTGTTGTGATCAACACTGAGACTTCATCCAACAATGACGCTATTGTCGTTGACACAACTACAAATGCTGCTCCTGTGATTGAGACTCCTACCACTATTGACCAGATTGTTGATGCTACCACCAGCGCTGAGATTGCGCCTGTTGGTACCGAGACATCAGCTATCGTGGATGTGTTGAGCAGCACTGATGCTCCTGTCGTGAACCCTATTCCTACTACAACCGATGAACAGACTACATCGAACTGGATTCCCCCCGCTGGTACAGAGACCAACGTTGTTGGCACTCCTGGTGCCAGCACTGATGCTCCCCCTCCTGCTGGTACTGAGACTGCCACTACCAACGAGGCTGTTGAGCCAGTTGGTACGACTACCAACACTGATCTTCCTCCTGTTGGAACAGAGACTACGAGCGACGTCCCTCCTCCGGTTGTCGACACCACCACAAACACTGCTGTTCCGGTTGGGACTGAGACTACCAGCAACGCAATTGAACCTGTCGACACAACCACTGATCTTCCTGCTCCTGGTCCTGAGACGACCACCACCCAAGCTCAGGCACCCGTTGAGACGACTACCGAGGCTGTCATCCCTCCTCCAAACACCGACACCAGCGCTGAGGTGCCCCCTCCCGAAACCACAACCAACAAGGCCGATGCTCCTAGCACCACCGCCCCCGTCAACAACATCCCCAGTACAACTGAAAAGGCCTCTGAGCCAAGCGATAAGCCCAGCGATGTCCCTTCAGCCCCCGTCACTGCTCCTCCTCAAGAAGCCACTGCTGCTGCTTCTCAGGCTCAGGTCACTGCCTCAGAGTATAACTCCAAGGTCGACGACATCATCCCTATCATTGTCGCTTGGACCAATAACCCTGATGGTCTCAAGACAGATACGCTGAACAAGGTTAATAACTTGATCGATGGTGTCAAGGGTGCTATCAAGGATCTTGGCGGTAATGAGTCTGGTGGTTGTCCCGGTAAGCGACGTCGCGGACTTCTCGACATTGTCTCCAACGTCATCAACACCTTGTCTTGTGTCGTCTCCAACCTTGAGGATGTTACTGGCAAGATCACTGGTGGCATTGTCGAGGGCGTCACTCCCATCGTGAGTACTCTCACCAACAACAGCAATGATCTTAAGGATCAGAGTGAGGAGGAGGAAGATGAGGATAAGTCCAAGACTGAGAAGGAGGAGTCTAAGACTGAAGAGGAAGAGTCCAAGACAGAGGAGAGCAAGACGGAGGCCAGTACCACTGAGAAGCCTACCTCCACTGAGGCTGAGACTACGACTTCTGCTGAGACAACTGAGACTACGGGATCTTGCAAGATGAGGGAGACTACCAATGTGCCTGCTGCTTCGGATACCCAGCCCAAGACTTCGATTGCACTGCCCCCCACGAGCGGCGACGGCGCTACTGGTAGCGAGACCTCTGCTGGTGCGGCTGAAACTGGTACTTCTGATGTGCCTACCTCCACTGAGGATGCTGATGTGACTACCTCCAACCAAGGTCCTGAGTCTACCACCGCTGCTGAGACCTCTGTCCAAGAGACCTCTACCAAGCCTGCCGATGAGACTAGCACCGCTGATCAAACCGCCAAGACGGAAGAGACATCCCAGGCTGATGAGACTAACACTTCAGCACCCGCTACCACAACACCCAGCACCCTCCTCACAACAACCCGTCCCTCCGACCGAACCACCAACACAATCATTTCCGGCTCAACAGAGGGCATCACCACCGCCCCAGTACGCACATACTATCCCTGCGGCATCTACGGCGGTCCCCGCGTTACATCAGCCTACTGCCAATGCTCCACCACCGTCTCAGGCAAGCAGTACATCGCGACAGCCACACTCATCGATAATAAATGCGAAGCGTATACCGAATACCCCTCCAAGGTCGATCCCGCGACTGAAGCCCCCCCTCCTACACAAGCACCCATCAACGAACCTCTCACCAAGACCATTGATGGAACTGTCCTCGCCTGGACTGCTTACACGCTTGCGTATGGACAAGTATACAAGGATGTAACTGCTACCTTCTCCAACGGTATCGGCGACGTAAAGACCATCGCTACGCCAGTCCCTACACAGACTCATGTCGATAACGATGGTTCCGGGCAGTGCGGTACCAGCGATGGACTTTCCAAGTCCGGTCTCGGCGACGCATGTGATCGCGCCATTGGTGAATTCCAAGACGATACCATCTACACAGGCTACACTACGCGCTACAGCCGCTCTAAGAAGGGTCTTCTCATGGTCATGTCTATGGGACAGGCTGCTTGTATTGCCAAGTTTAGCTGTGATGACTATGGTATCGGTATGAGCGGTAAGCTCATCAAGGAAGCGTAAGTCCCCCTTCACCAGCTGTTGATTGAGGATCACTTACTAACTTTGGATACAGACGTGAGAATGCGAAGAATAATGACAACATTTGGATGTGTGGACACATTGAGTTGTCGAACTCTTGTAAGGTTGTTATGGATTACTGTACGAACTGTAACAATGAGGGCTGAGACTACCGTGTGGGTGTTGGCGATGGCTGATGGAAGTGGAGGCACAAATGGATCACATCGCCTTTCAATTAGATAATGTCAAATGTTCTTCAGTTTCTCGTGAAATCTATAGTCGACTACATCTACCTATTCCTAGAGTGATCCTAGTTACCGCTGGGGCGTCGCGCTGTAGAGTCTTAAGCCAAGCGAGTCGTGTTGAAGAGCCGATTCCCAGTGTCGGTCGTCTTCGTTCCCGTGAACTTGTTCTCCGAAATTCGGAGTGCAATCAATCCAGCACCGTGTCGTCTCATCACCTTTGCAAAGAGATGACCTTCAGCGATTGCCTCAGTCTGAACTACACCAGCCACGGCTGTAATACTGATATTGGGTTCAAGACGGACGACGCGCTTGATGAGCTCAATGACGCTCTTGCCGCTGTTGATCACAGAGTCCACCAAGATCACGTTCGACTGTCCCTGAACTTGATGTTTCTTGACATCATCTGCACTAGAAGCGTGAACGAACATGGCTTGTGGGAACACATCGCTGATGCCGAATGCCATGGGTTCGCCACCGCGCATAAAAGCCATGATTGAAGTCTTAGCTTCGTTGCGCAGACGATGACCGGTTGTCTGATGGCCCTGCACGTGCGAGATGGTGAACTCCTCAAGACCAATGAGTTTGGATACGTACTCAGTGGCTAGGTAACGGCCGACATTGGCATTTGCTGCTCGTAACATGGGGCCAGATACTGCAGCGCTGCGCATGGGCGACATGAGAATATTGGAGGCAGCTTTGTTGGTAGCGTCATACTTCTTCAGTGGGCGACGCTCTGGGCGGGGATCAACAATTGACTTGAAGAAGTCACCATCATCAAAGCTGACCACGGGTAGACTGTTATTGTCAAGTCTAGGTGACGATGTACTTGGGAGGAGGACCTGTCGCGCTCGTAGGTGACCATCTTGAATGGCCGTGGCCAAGGCTGCATCCATAGTAGTGCTTCTCTTCTTCTCATCACCAACAACAACAACAGCTTGGTCCGCTTCCCAAAGCATGGGTATGTCCAAGGGACTATCACCAAAGGCCCATACATTGAGGTCATGCACGTCTTTGAGATGCGACACGACAGCGGCCTTGACTCCAGGAGTGACGAAGTATCCATCCGAGAATCTACCACCACCAATCACTTTGACGCTGTCCGACAGGCCATGGTGCTCGAGGATCTTGGTTCAAAGTCGCCCGACGCCGCAAGTCATGACAACCACGCCGATGTGTTTCTGCTCTTCAACGCGGCGCAGAAGAGAGATGAATTCAGGATACAGAGGGACGAGAGCAGACGCATTGTCGCAACGAAATTCGAACATGTCATCATCACATTTTTCTTCCAAGAGAAAGGTAGCCTGGTGGAATGCCTCGTCTGAATTCCCATCGGGCTACTGAAAAAGTCTCTCATGGCAGAGTCTTTCAGTCCCGTGCCGTTTTGTTCCAGCTCATCCACGAGGAGACGACCACCATCTTCAACCGACAGGGTCCTGTCGCTACCAAAGACCAAGAATGTCTGAAGCTCTTTGCTGTCGTGCAGAGCGATGATCTCGCCAAGCCGCTTCTTCACCTGTGCGAGATTTGATCCAGCTGGCGCGAGCTCTCGGAAGTGCCGAACAAGAGGCAGGACATTCTCAAGGGCGGGGTTTTGAACAGTGGTAAAGAGAATCTTATGCTGACGACAGAGGTCTCGCAAGATTGTGACTTCAAGGGTTTGCCAAAGGACCCAATTCTCCGCGCTCAAGCCGGTCATGTCAAATCTGTTCATTCATGGCCTGAAACAAGAGAACCAACGCATTAGGGTTTAAATAGATGATTTGGGTGAAGGTCTCTAAGTCTTCGGGCGTGTACACAGCGTACGGGGCACTATCCTCCTTTGACCATAACATGAAGTGTCCAGTGACGACAGCGATTTTGCCACTGGCTGCAGCTTCATTCTTGATGTGGGTGATGGCTTCCGCTCGCCACTTTTCTTTTCGGGGTCTTCGAGTTTCTGGAAGGCTTTTAGGCCACCGTGGACGAGGTAGGAAATGACGTCGGAGCCATCAAAGAATGCGAACTCTGTCTCGCCGAGCTTGTTGCGCAGGCCTTCGAGAACGGTGGACTTCCCAGTAGCTGGAAGACCGTAGAGACCGATCACTGTTGGCTTTGATGGATCTGGTGTTCCGATTATCATTGCGCAACTTGGACGGAGAAGGATAGGAACTGACCGTGGCCCACGCGGTTGGCGAGGCTAATCGCTGATGTAGATGTCATTTTTCGAAAAACGATTTGGTAAGTAGGGGTGTATTTGAACGTAGCGGTTTAGGTGTGATGAAGGATGAAGGATGAAAGATGGAGAAGTGAAAGGAGATCTTCTGAAATATTTCACTCCTGAACCATGACTGACTTACATGATTGAGCTCGTTTGCCTTTGTCTTGAGTCATCCTATCAGGAGGATCAAGAAGCGATGTCAATGCACGAGGCCCACCCGTCACTCAAGCTGCATTTAGCCGTGCCACAATAAGCAATTCTCCGATATAATTGATTGCCTACAAGATAAATTGAAGCCTGTAAACAAACCCTTCACGTCATGCTGCTGATTGGAGTTTGGCTCGCTTACAGCTTGATCCTTCCAGGCATCAAGCCTTGGTCCATCCCCGGCGAGAAGCATGCCACAATCGCATTCACAATGGCATATGACCAGACCCGATTTAGCGACACACAGGGACACCTCAAGGAAACTTCAAACTTGATTGTAAGCTTGACATTGCACACAGAGTGCTTTCCTCCGGATTCTCAGCTTTGCTCTATGGCAGGCACAGGAAGATGTCCCAAACTCAAGAAACGAGGCTTCTCATGGACCTCTTCCAAATCATAATTCATCGCCAAATACGCGAGAAACACCTTTGAGACAGCAGCTGCAAATTGTCTCCCAGGACAAGAAAGCTTTCCAATCACAAATGGAACATAGTTCTGTGAGGGAGTGAGCAGAGTGTGTGCATCCGCACTGTCCTGAATACCCTCATCCTTGTGTAACAGTACGAAGCGAAATGGTTTGAAAGTGTTCCCATTAGGATAAAGTTCCTCGTCGTGGTGAATACCCCAAGCGGAGCCCCCTCTGTTATACTAAACACATTAGTCTGGTGTTGACAAACTTGTCTCTTAAGCATGCATCGTGATAAGCTTTGTTCATGACGCTTGGAATGTTCCAGATCTCAGCCATTTGTGTAACGAGATACGGAGTAAAACGTCTGCGTGGCGACCACGGTTATCCCATCGGGAACTTTGGACAAATGGTTGTATGAGATGTGGAGGCGCCAGATAAGAACTCCCAGTAGGAAGAGCCAGAGCGAAAGCATTTTGAGCGATGTCAAGGTGGCCATCACCGCAACTGCAACGACTTGGGAACACATGTGTGGATTTGTCAAAGTAGCCTCAAGATTGAAGATATGATGGCTTCCAGCGCAGCCGGCGATTCATGGTGATTGTTTCGCTCAATAGGAGCTGAGGGCACGAAATACACTCTGCCGCTATGTAAGATACGAACCACTTTTCAGCCGAGAGAATTTATTTTCACTGTGGTTCTAGGTTTGCTTCTTCCGATCCCTGTGTGAGTGCATATCCAGCTCCGGCTATCGATATCCGTTAGGAATCGTCTCCAGACATGGATGGGAATGCAGTTACCAATCTGCAGCCCGGTACGAGTTCTTCTTTGTCTAAATATCACTTGATTGACTTGCTTAACCTCACATCACGGTCGCGGCATACGCGGTCATTGTGAAGAGCCTCCAGCACTTCAACCCACCCCCGTCTCTCTACCTAGCAGCACTCTTCTCGCACCTTTCCCTGTAAACTTTCGCGCTTTGATCAAATAATCTCAATATCAACACACTTTTCATCACTCCATGCCTCGCCAGACATGATTCCATGAACGTAGCAATCCCCAAGGATCTTCCATTTCTCCCCAGCCCTCCGTAGCACATAGGGCGTCTTCCCTCCCTGAAGCAGCGCAATCCGATCACCAGAGCGAGTAGGCCAAGGAACCAAACAGAGATATCCCGAGCTCGTCGTCGCCATTCTTTGATCAAAAGCCCACTGCACGTCGGTGAGGGACTTCCCCATTGTGAATATGTCGCTCATTTCCATGTTGCTTACTTTCTTGTACCCGAGTAGTTGGCGATAGAGTTTTGGTACCACATGTGAGAGATGCAGCTGGTTTATAACTGTGCCAGTCATGGTCATATCAAACCCTGCTATACTCTGTTCAAAACAGTCCAGAACATGGCGTCGATTAGCACTGAGAAGAATCCGGTTTCTTATTATGGTTGTGAGGAAAGCATCCTTTCGGGTTTCACCGGGCATCGTATAAAGATTTTCAGTTTTGAACGCCAGGTCTTGCCAACCTTGGATAACAGCTATGGTTCCCCCAATAGCCTCAGCGATCCTCGCATTTCGCTTGAAATTTCGAATTGAGCTCATGACTACATCGTCAAGTTGTATCCGAGGCCCTTCGTAAGGGTATATCAGCTTGTCTCCAACATTGTTCAACTCATCCACGAAGACACCCTTGAGAATGAGTGTTTTTCCATCGTTTAGAAGTCTTGCAGTGAAAGTTCTGTTGGATTTGGACGCCTTTTCTTCGGGAAACGCGTCCCTCATTTCAAACAACTGCGGTGCTCGCTGGTTCTCCCTTATAATTGGGTTCTTGATGCTGGAGGGGGCTCTCTCTTCATCCGGAACACTAGTGACGTCGTAACTCCAGTCAGGAACCCACGAAGGCAAGCTTGTCAAAGTAGGTGGTATGCAAGACGGCCTTCCCAAAGCGCTGAAAATCTCCAGTGAGCAGCTACCGCTTATTATCTTAAAAGTTGTACGTGCGTAGCATTCCACAATGGAAATAGTGTAGTCTGGCTCGATCCCATATGTTGATGTGGCGATGCCTAGAGAGCCGTATACCTTGTCCCTCGGATCTTTGGCTCTCAACCACCGAAGAAGATGGAGCAGCACTGCAAGCTCCTTGTTCTTCCCGAAACTGCGACGCAACCGCAGTATGGCGACGGCAAGTTTGCCATCATTGTCGGCCAACATGCTGTCTTCCAGATTAAAGACATCTTCGCCATCCCCTGTATTAAAAGCGTTGCTGATTGCGTACATCATGATATAGCCGACTGTGCGACTGACGTCCAGTACTGGGGCAGCTAAATCGCCGCACATGATGATCGCACTGCGAGCTAGAGCCATTTCTTGAACAGTCCACACCCTTGACCACCATGGCCTCTTCAGTAGAGCGACTGCGCCTTTTTTGGCTGGGTCTGGTACAGCAAAATCACTCTTAGCCGGGGCTTCGGAGGAAGCTTTGTCCTCGGCTTGATACCAGCCATCAGCTGGGATTACATGCTTCTCGAAGAATTCTCGTCCAATTTTGCTAATATGAGGCAGCGCAAGATTTTCAGTCGTTGGTATCAGTTCGAACAGGTGGTTGATTCCATCAGAGGCTGGATCGGGACCCAGCCAGATGACCACCCTCTGGGATTTGTTGTAGATGTCTTTCATAAGTTTAACCTGGGATTGGCGCTCCTCCGGGTCTTTCTGATTGATGCAAATGGCATCGATCCATAGCGGTCGCTCGGTATGCTCGTTCCTCAAGTGCTGGAGTGCACTGAGAAGGTTTTCGGTGACCTGGAATGCTTCATTGTTGCATTTTATCTCCAGAAGCTGAGAGCTGTCGCCCCAGCAATACGAAAGAGCTTCATACACAGGGTTTTCCTCGAGTGCGACAACCTCGAGACGACACTCAATTGAGTCGTTGTTCTCCGTCACTGGAAGTAGATGGAGGAGGCGGATTTGCGTTGGGCCGAGCACGCCTCCTGTGCTATTGTAGGAAAACATGACAATAGGCTGATACTAACACGCAGACGAGATTTCCGGGGTCCTTGGGCTGGGAGGGTTGGCAAACCTTTTGTTGGTGATATCTAGAATCAGGCCAGGCATTGATTGTCTGAACGAGATATTATTCAGAGCTGACTAATATCTCACCTGCCTGCCAAGATCAAATTGGACATGATAGGTCAAGCTATGGCCTGTTCCTTCAATAGTTTACCATTCAGAGGTAGCAAAAGCGTCAACCTCTTTCTATTGAATTTTCCCAGAGTTGTTACTGACTTGCCATCATCAACCCATTTATTTTCAGCCTCCTCAACTTCCATGAAACTCACACATTCAGATTTTTCGTTATCTTAGGAAGCAAAGTTCAGACCTCTATTCTAAGTGAGAGAAAGATTTAGCCAAGTTTAGTATAGACTAAGAAGACTTTTAGGTTAGTTATTTTCATCACTAAGGATAAAGGTCTGAAGGTTTCTCTTGCATGTTTCGTTTCGCAGACCGCCTTTTGGCCCGCAACCAAGAATTATCTTTCTTGGCAAGATACGCCTGTAGCTGACAAAGAGTGAGTCTTCATATGTGAATTTCGAAACTCCCTTGGTAAGAATGTACATTTCTTGTTGTAAAACTTTCGGATGGGCTTCCTGAGGTGGACTCGCTCCCCTCTGCGAACCAGATAGTAAGATCGTCTGCTTCGCTCTGAAGAACCGCTATAGCCGCAATTCCTCTCCATAAAGCCACCTCTGTAATGTAATCAAAGCCAAGAGACTCTATTCTCAGCTCGTATTTGCTGTAGCGATACCCTGTCAACAACATGATGCAGACCCAAATAGTGAACAGCATCCCCATGAGAGGTGATATCCTCCATGAAAAGACTTTTATCGACTGTAAGCACTCTCTCAGCGTATTTCACGGTAACCTTCTCCCACGCCTCGATGGTCTGAGACTCCAACTTCAGATCTCGTGTACCTTGCCAGTGTATCGAACTATACTTTCGGCGATAGGTAAAAGCACAAGCTTCTCTTCTTTCTCCTTGCCACATGGTCAGTGTCTGGAGCTTAGGCATATTTAGTGCGACTTGTGCAGCGGTTTGAAAGAGCTTGTTGGTTTGATGGTCGTCGGCCTTGGCGATTGCTCGGGATGTCAGTGAGAGAGTTTGTAGCTGAGGCCATCTCCAATTTGGTTGAGACGCATCGAAAAAATGGCGGGCATCGATCATGAAAGAGACGGAAAGATGCTCGAGCTGCTGGCTTCGCGCGGCAAATATAGCGCCGAGGATGGGATAGGGAAGTCTGACTCGTTCTGGATTTAGTTCTGAAAGCAAACCTCTACCAAGAGCAAACAATTCCAGGAAATTCTCATTGAAATCTTCGAATATGGTGACTTTTTTAACGCTTTCCGGGAGGCTGTGGATCGTATTTAGAAAACCTATTACTTATTCTGTCAGCACTATAACATCATTCACTTTTATTTTATTGCTTGCCCATATCTGAAACTTGCTGTGCTATGTTCAAGTGTGATTGCCATGGTTCATAGCTGATCTCTTTTAGGTTTGGAAGCTTTGACCAAAGATATTGTAAGGTTTCAGGATTGATTTGCTGACGGCACTGCCGACGTACAACGAATTTAGTCACGGCATGGACTGAAGGGAGGCTCTGTCGAAATTTGAGCTCAGATACCTGTCCAAAAGGACGTCGTAGAGCGTCGTCTGGTGGCGCTTTAGTTACACGGCCCCTAGACCACCCGTGCTCTGGATCGTGAATAGGATCTGGGCTATGCGGTTGACACTCGAATTTGTCTTCACCGGGAGCTCCGAAGTAACTGTTTTTGAACCAGTGTTCCGAATCGCTTGGGCAGTAAGCATTGAGTTCCAGAGTCAAAGGCTCTCTCCACGTCGTCAGGATGGAGAATAGCCTGGTGATGGCTTCGTTTAGGATCTTTGCAATGGAATATGACAATGTAAGCGACTCTCTCTTTCGGCACGATCGACAAGTATATCGGTTGAGCTCTATATTGAGCCATAGATGCTCGATTCTCCCCCTGTAGTGATTGTCGAGCTGCTCGAGGTGGTCGAGGCATAAGGGATGGAGTCTAAGATGAGCAAAGGTCTTTTTTTCAATGAAGTCTCGCCATTCCGTTGAAACCGAGGCGTACGGTACGATGGATTTGTGTGCTGTCAGGGTCTCCAAGATCATACAGCGGATCTCGGTAGGTAAGGAGGACCAACGGGTCATTTTGTCGGCGTTTTTGCTGGACGGTCGGTCAAGTCTGATCAAGGTGATGGAGGTCACAAGGGGGTGAGGAGTCGAAGAATATTCTATTCCCAAGAGAGTCCTGCTTGTTGACTTACTGAGGGGCAGCTTAGCTTTAGGAATAATATTCAGCGTGCGCAGACATTTTAAGCCGGACGACGGCTCTGATTGATAGAGTATTATAACAAAGTTTCTATTATCATATATGCCATAGCAATTGGTTATTCATTCTGACATAATGTCTAAATTGTGAACTAGACATGCTATTTGCAGTTGAGACATGTAGCCGAGAGCATATATTCAGCACAATGAACTTAGTTCGCATAGGAATGCATCTCTTCACCATTCACGGACCTTCATGTTATCTTCCACCCTAAACTTTAACCTTACGGCCAGCAATCGGCCAAGTAGCATATTAAGTTCAAATTAGAGAGCAGTGAGAAGGAGGGCTTGATATCTATCTTGTAGGCTCTAAATCTAGTTAACAACAGCATGTAAGTATCCCTTGCCTGGGTATGCTGTGAACGCCAATCTACTACAATTTCGCGGTGACTACTAAGAGTCACAGTTGCAGTAGTACGAGTCACCTACAGCTACGTTAGTGAACAGAAACTCTTCACAGATTCTCGGACACCCCTTACCTTCCTGGCTACAAGTCTCCTTGTGTTGCTCATCGGATCCCGCAGCACCCATTTGCTTGAGACTCTCAATGCAGTCATCACAGTTGCTGATCTTCATGCAGTAGCCAGCGCAGTACTGCTGGTTCCTAGTAGTGCATCCAGTGTAGCATGGAGCGCCAGCTCCGCCGGCGGGCTGGCCAAAGCATTCACCGGTGCACAGCTGGTTGTTCCTTGCTACACAATCATTGTAGGAACCTCCCAAGCAGTTGTTGTTCTCACCCGCTTCGCGTGGAGCATTACACTTGCCGCCCAAGACAGCTGGAGCGGAGGAGGCGAAGAGAAGGGTAACAAGAGTCTATGATTATTAGCTGAGGGAAGGGTTGGGATTTAGGGAATGCTTACCCAGGCTGAGTGCATGGTGACGAATTTGTTTGAGTGTCGTTAGATGTAAATGATGGTTTGAGAGAAGATTTATTTGTGATTATTGACGGATCTGGATACTTGGAGGACCAAAGACGACATTTATAGTGATAGTGAGCATCTCGATTCCTTTCCCACAGTCAGAAGCTGGTCCATAGATTCATTCATGACATCATGATCGAGGCAGCATTCATTCTCGTTCCGTAAGGTATACGGAGAATATGCAGCGGAAGCCTAGATCTACAAGTTATTTTTTAGGTAATTTCTGGTGCGTTTAGTGGATCGAAGCGAGGCTCAGCTAGGAACAAGTCCCTTGCCATTCGTTCAGCTCCGTGAAGTCTCACTGATGGGTCCCTTGGCACGCGTCATATAACGTGAGATTCACGGGAGCGGGGAGCAAGGATTTCGATCCCTTTATCGTGATCTACAGGCAAATATGGAAAGTGGCCCTGGAAGTGTCAGAATACATCTGACGCTGGAATCCGCTTTCACTTTGTAAAACCAGATTCTCATAAAGAGTGGAGGTTTTCTGACAGACCCAAGCCGACAGTGGGTTGATATTCGTTCCAGAATTATCTGCAGAGGCGGAGACAGAGACTAATTTTATCAGCTCCGATGATCCTCTTGTGATTCCTTGTTGACTTGATGGAACTTTGGGTCTTTTCCAGGTCATAAAGTCAGGTCATATTCGCGTCTCCGACGGTCTGCTACTCTTCCGATTGGATCTATAAACAAAAAGGTCGATCTATATTGTACGAGGTATTTGTTATGTAGATTCTTCCAAGTTTTAGTTTCCTAAACTGCCTTCGATGACGATCTCATCTCGGGAAAGATGTTGTTTCCGCCCTTTATAGAAGCAAGCGTAAAATGCGCAACCAGCAATAAACCCTGAAATACCTACAGCTCCATACATCCACACGAGATATGGGTCCTGAGAAACTGCGCCGAGGGCGATGCAGATCGCAGCAGCGACGGCGATGGTCAGCCAGAACAGAGCTGAGATGACAGATCGAAGACTAATAATTCATAATCAGTATATTGACCAAGGTATCATCGTGTGGATGCGTACTTCTTGGGAGCCTGTGTGAAGGCGAGCTCGAGACCTGTGATGATAACAAAGGCTTCAGACAAGGCCACGAGGATATAAGATGGTGCTTGAATCCAAACGTGAATACTGTTTGGTGGTGACTTGTAGATATAATGCTGAAGGACGCAGGCGTAGGCCATTGAGATGGAGGCGAACATGAAACCCATGAAGATGCGGGTTACAGGGTCAAAGTCGATTCTGTACTTTCGCAGAAGGGGATATACAATCACTGAAGCACCGAATGTTAGGAAATGGTAGGCGAGGATGTTCTAGTAGATTACTTACAGTCGAGGAAGGGAATGAAGAAGCAAAGGGCAATGGGATCGAGGTTCTGGAGAAGATCATTGGGTGTTCCGTGGAGAGCCATGGTCCCGGCTTGGGAGATGAGGTTATTCCACATCTGGTTCCAACAGATGAAGTAGAACGGGAAGAACAGGAACATCTAGACGCCATTGTAAGTCCTCATCTTGAAGGTCATGAGACGAGTCACTTACCTTGCAGCTCTTGAGTCCCCGTTGGACATCTCCAACATACTCATCAGTGTATCTCTCTTGACTGGCCAATGGGTATTTGTCGTTGTGGCCTGAAGCTCTAAGGACTGATGGTCGTGCATTGGGGAAGCCCTTCTCCTTGATGGCGATGCTGGTAGTGCGGCACGCATCGAGAATGGCTGAGCCAACTGGGGGAACGCGGATGTACTTGTTTCGACCGGAGATGAACACAGCGGCGGATATGAGGATGGCACTGTTTAAAATGGTTAGTAGCTGTCGATTTGTAATTAAGGCCAGGGAGATGGGATTCACATCAATGGAACCAAGTACGCCAGCCAGAACGAATGGTGAGCTTCTACGTTGACTGTGATGAGCGGTGAAAGAGCTCCAATGTTGACGACCCAGTAAAACCTTGACGTTGATTAGCGGGTGCATATTCCAGACTGAGTAAATGTGTCTTACCACATGAAGAGCCTTTGCACGGTGAGTTCTGGGTCAACAATGACCTCCTCTCCTGACTTGAGAGTCTTGAGAACCGGCTGCGAATGCTGATACTGCTCAGCACACATAGGCGTAACATTGGCCTTGATACCACCAGTCCCCAGACCAATTGTGACCATGGCAGCGATGAGGCCTCCAAGGCCGGCATTGTTAAGAAGGGCTGTAGGTGTTGAAGTCGAGACGAGGATGACGAGGCCGATGACATAGATGACGCAGGCGCAGCAGATGGCTCGGAACTTGCCAAGATATTGGTCTGGAGTTTATCATTTAGACATAAGCGATTGAGCAAGGTTGACTTAGGGACTTACCAGCGACGATGGCACCAATGACTGTCGAAGCGTAGGCCCAGAACTTGAAGAAGTTTCCGAGGGCCGTAGCAACAGCCTGACCTTTTCCAAGGGCACCTGGCAGATCGGAGCTAGGATCATATGGGTTGCTAAGTACTGTCAGTATCACAAGAGGTGTAAAGTATCATGACAGTGACAAACTTGATGTAATTCTGGATCGGTCCAGAGAGACCAAAGTAGGTAAATCGCTCACCAAGCTATATGTCGTTAGTCAGTCCAACTCCCCGTATTTCAAATACTCAGAAGCACTAGGTTCTTACCTCGACGGCCAAGATCAGCAGCGCAATCTTGGGCAACTTATCAGGAACCCTCCGCAAACCTTGCCACTGCTCCTCACGTCCCGCAATGCTCTTAGCATCACAAGGATTGCTCTCAATCTTCTTCTCCATGTTAACTTCAGTCGTCATATTCTCCAATTCACTCGAGGTAATAAAGAGATGATTCGGCTCTCGAACGATGGTGGGTTCTTCATTTCTCGGGATGCAACGCCCTGTATATAAACATCATGAGTTGGAGAAATTACCCCGGACCGGCAGACCCATTCTGCTGGGAACCCTGCTGAGAGATAACGCGGGGTCATCGCTGTGGGTTCTGATAGGCGGCGTTTGACGGCCTATCTGGCGCTACCAAGAGAGATAGCGTGGTTGATCGGCGTTGAGAACGCCGCCAATCAGGAGTGACGCCGATGTTGGAGGCGGTTTAGATGGGAGATAAAATAAGATGCTGTTCAGGAATAGTATTTTAATGAGATTTATCTAGTGAAGCTTATTAATTTGCTACTATTATCTTTGTTATCCTCGCCATGTCTTATACTACGACAGCAACCGAAGAGGTCACAGCTTCATTCCCGAGCCTCAAGCGTTTAGAAATAGGACCAGATGAATACTCTGGCCTGGATCCGGAATGGCAAAAACTATGGAACACTCATGGAAGTTCCATGATTCGAGCTGATGAGGTCAGCATTGAAGAATACCGTCTCAATCCAGCAAAGTACAGTTTCACATATCCAACATGGAAAGGCCCCGAAGTCTTTCATGTTGAGGATAGACAAATCCCTGTGACAACGCCAGAAGGCCTGATCACGATCAGAGTCTACACTCCAGAAGGCCCCGGGCCGTTTCCTGTTCATATCAACTTCCACGGTGGAGGTTGGGTACTGGGCGGTCTTCAATCGGAAGCGGCGTGGTGTCGACATATGTGCAACAAGGCGGCTATCAAAGTCATTGACGTTGACTATCGCATGGGTCCTGAATGTAGGTATCCAACTGCTATTTACGACTGCTGGGATGCTGTGAAATGGGTAAGGCCGAGCTTTCCATAAGAGATACTTTTCTAACTGTGTGTAGACCATAGACAACGCGACTGAGCTTAACGTCAACCCGAAAAGCGTTTCATTTGGTGGTCTTTCAGCCGGTGGTCACATGACTGCTGTTCTGGGCCACTTTGCTCGTGATGAGGGCATCGACATCAAGTTGCAGCTCATGATTGTCCCGGCCACAGACATGCGATACTGCAGCCCCAAGATAAAACAACTCACAGCAGAGAATTGTCCTTATGAGAGTGTTTTGCAACTCAAGGACGTACCGTGGGGACCTCTTGGGCGAGAACAATGGTTCTTGAAATATTTTGTTGCCGAGGATGCTGGTAAGCACAATTATGTGATCTCAAAGACAAAGTCATACTAACATAACTTGATAGACGAGCTTGAGGAAAAGCTGAACAACGAGTGGATTCTCACACCTGTCATCGCTTCAAACTTCAAAAACCTTCCTCGGGCGCACATCGTTACTGCAGAATTCGATCTGGAGCGAGATGAGGGGGAGTATTATGGGAAGTTGTTGAAGGATGGAGGGAATGAGGTCACTGTGAAGCGTTATAGTGGTTGTCCTCATGCTTTTGCGCATTATAATCATCCGGAGAGGGGATTGGCTAAGAGTTTCGAGTTCATTGAGGATACGACTGAGTTGCTAAGATATGTACATGAGTTTAGTATATAACTCGTAAATTAGTAGTTAATATTATAGACTGATACTACAGACTGCTTTACTGGCTTTTTCGCACAACAGGATGGTGCTTCCAATGAATGACTGTTTCGTTGATCGAGAACTACCCTACAGCGTGAAAGCATTATGGGGAGAAAATGGCGATTGTATAGAACGAGACAAATGACTCACTCGCATTGGATATCGCTCTTGCTTTTCTCGATATTCGATATTTCTACCGCCCGATACCGACCGTTAAATTGACGAGTCATCGTACGATTCATATCTCGAAGTTCAATAATCTTTCCGTGGGGAAGTTTCCCGCGGCCAACTCTGCGAACGCCACCAATCATATGCGACACCGATGGAGATGGACAAGGGCTGGCCGAGACTAGGCGAAATCGGACATGTCCGCGGCTGTTAGTCGGCAGCGTGAAAAGATCGAGCGACTGAAGATAAATCTCAAGTCTCCTCCATACAGAAGTAAATTCTTCTATCTAATCAGGAGTTCCATCGAGTATTATCTATTAATTGCATACTTGAAGCTCAAGAATGGCGTCTGATAGCATTGTCATCGTCGGGTAAGTTGCCTACTCATAATCTGAGCCTTCACTGACAAGGATTCAAGGGCGGGAATCATTGGCCTCGATGTCGCTCTAGTTCTGTCTCAACAAGGCTATGGAAAGAATATCACAGTGATAGCCGAGTACCTTCCCGGCGACACTTCACCATCATACACCTCACCATGGTGAGCCTCCATTCTTGTCATGCTGAAACACCCTAACAAACCCAGGGCTGGCTGCAACTTTTCCGCCATTTCTGGCACCGATGCCAATGCGATTAAATGGGATCGCCACGGCTATGCACACCTCAAGAAACTCGCTGCAGAAGATTCTGACAAGTCCTTCGTGAAAAGGACGCCGTCAATTGAGTTCTGGGATGATAATGTGCCGCATGACAAGATCAAGGCTATGGCTGATTATCTTGATGATGTGAGTCGATACACCAAGTTGGCAGACTTCGGCTGCTGCTGGAAATACTAACGATTTGTAGTTCAAAGCTCTGTCTGCTCAAGAACTTCCTGAAGGCGTCAAGTTCGGATGCGCGTTCACGACGTTGACCGTTAACGCGCCCGCTCACTGCCTATATCTGTACAAAAGACTGAGAGAAGACTTTGGTGTGCGGTTCATCCGCCGAAAGCTCGGCAATATCTATGAAGCGTACAACAATCCGGCCACGAAAGTCGTCTTTAATTGCACAGGCAACGCAGCAAAGACACTTGCAGGCGTGCAAGACGAGAAGTGCTATCCAACTCGAGGCCAGGTTCTGCTCGTGAGGGCATCTCATGTCAGCACAAATGTCATGCGTCACGGCAAGGATTATGAGACGTATGTCATTCCGAGACCTGGATCAAATGGCAATGTCATTTTGGGAGGATACATGCAAAAGGGCAATGAGTAAGTCTTTTGATTCTAAAGTTTAGACGAAAAACTGACAAAATGGCAGTGATAGCGCCACGTATTCGTCGGAGAGCGAGTCCATCCTCCAAAGGACAACGGAGCTAAGCACAGAGCTGCAGCAGAGGGAACCTGAAGTCTTGGCTGCATTCGCGGGCATGCGCCCATCTCGCGAAGGTGGCGCAAGAATTGAGCGTGATGAGATCCTTGTCAATGGAGAAAGACGTGTGATTGTGCATAATTATGGTGCTGGTGGTACAGGCTTTCAAGCTGGCTATGGCATGGCGCTGGATGCTGTCAAGAGCATCGAGGATATTCTCAGCACCCTTCCCACCAGGTCATTATTGTAAGCAGAATTATATAGATGTGTAATTTATGTTCCCTGCTTTGACGCATCCAACGCAAGTTTCACGTGCGGTTCCAATTTGAGAACCTGATCGACTCCTCGCCAGAATATGGCATCCATTCTCAGTAGACCCAATCGAATGACTACGAAGGCATTGGCTTTGTGACGCATTTGCCTTCGTGTTGCTTGAAGTAGCTTCATCCATGAGAGTGCTTCTTCGTAAGTAGCGGCCGAGACAAACATGAACAACATGGCGAAACAGAGTGACGAGAATGCGCTTTGGCACCAAGGTGGCCAGTGTTCTGCTGTTTCGTCGCTCTTGAGGCTTTTGAGGAAGTCAGAATATTGTTCCAGAACTGTCTTCAGGCTCTTGCGTGGGGACCATTGATCTGAAGTGTTGGATGCCGAGGGGTGAGAATTTCGGGCGTGCACGGCAGCGCGCAGTATTAGTAGTTGTGTGTAATAGTAGCCGAGCTTGATAGTTATTCCAGGCATTGACTTGTCGTTGTTGGGATCCGTTGAGCTTGTCCAGTCGGGTTTTATATGTTCCAAAGACTCCGAGAGCTCCAACACGGTCGTTTGTAACTCTTCTGGCCTCTGACTTAGACTTGATGATCGCAAAGAACGAGAGAAACGTTAGCTACCACCAATGGATTCTGCGACAGAATACTTACTAAAGACGATCAAGAGCATCTGAGAGAGAAGCTGTGAGGGCTGAGAAGACCATGGTATCAGCCCACTGCGACGCATCGAGGCCAGAAGAGTGCTCGTCCTGAGCTGAGAGCTCATCAACGAGCCAATTGGCACGATTGATATGAGGTGGCCTTCCTAAAGCAGCTGCTAACCATCTATCAAGCGCGTATACAAAGAACGAGAGTCTGCGTCTCTCAGCTATTTGGGCCGATGGGATATTCCAAAGAGATGGATCAAGGTGCAGCCCAATGTTTGTAGCTGCTGATACTAGCGTTCCCATTGTTGCCCATCGGTAGGATGCATCTGACACAAGTGGATTTGAAGATGGTCGAGCAATGAGCAGGAATAGAGTCTGAACGGTCGCAATGTTTGGTGAGTGGATTTCAAAAGCAACTGCCGCATTAATGAGATGGGCTAGGTCTTCAGCATCAGGTGAGTCGTAGGCCATATCGATGCAGAGTTGATCATCATACATGGCGAAAGGAAGAGATATTGAATAGATTGTTGCCAGAAGACAGGGAGCACTTGTTGCCGGGCCAGGAGGGGACTCTGTTGAGAATATTGGGTAATGTGGTGCGATGAATCTGTTGTAAAGACTTATCAACCTCTTGCCCATGTTTTGAGAGACGGCCTTCTCAAGCTCCACTCTTTGCGATGATATTGGCGCGCCAGTATGTCCGGCTTCTTTTCTACTTTGACCAAACAGCGATGGCTGTGAGATTAGGAACTGAACAGGTGGGTTGTTGTTCACTGATCGTATCGCGAGCTGTTTGAACTTGAAGGTACCGTGCTCATCCGATTGATATCGTTGGAGGAGATAGGGATCCATATCTCCACTGAGCCCAAGCGTTTCTGGATGAAGATTTTCGTGTCCATCCAAAAGCGGGTAGATCTTGCTGTATGAGCCATCTGTTGATTCAGCCGCGATAGATGGAGGGTTGTTATCAGGTGTTTGGAACATGAACTGATACTCGGGAGCGTCTATGTCGAGATGTTGAAGGAAGTCTATGTTGATATCGGGAAAGGTGTCTGTTCCTGTCGGTGAAACAATACCTTGCTCAAAGGATGTGAGTGGCTCTTCAATGACCTCATTAGAGGACCCTTCCGCATCGTTTGCATCATGATATTCAGGGCTCGTCTCAGCTGTTTGCTGCCTCTTCCGAGGCCTCGCAGCCTCTACAAAGGTGCATTCTCTCCCGTATTGCTGACATAATCGGCATGGAGGTGACGACTCGATCCGGCATGCAGTTTTGCGAGAACGACAGAAGTCGCATGGTCTTTGCCGCTTGCTCATGTATTTACGCATCATGAGCTGGTGGGCGAAGGAGGTTGAGATAGCGAATCAGAAGTTACTAAAACTGATCGGAATTAGAGTCCAGAATCCACGTGATCTCGTCTACTTATGGGGAGCCTAGCGCAAGATACAGCTAGCTACTAGTACAAACGATAAGAGGCCTGTTGAGTTTATTCATCTAATGTTGACATTTGATATATGCTTGTGCAATTTGGATTCAAGCTCCGCAGTCGTTATTCATGGGATATAACCCCGAGACTCATGTAATATTGTAAGCAGTGGTGTTTGCCAAGCGCCTCTTGAATAATGTGTACTCGCCGACTGGACAGCCTGCAGATACTGCCTGACGGGCTGCGCTCCCATTGTGGGTTGAGAAATCGCAAATAAGGCTGTGATACGAATTACACCTCCAACAAATCAAGTATGCAGGAATGGTCGCCAGGCATACTCCGATGTGCTTATCTTACCCCGCTCCTCCTCAAATACTGAACATCGGCCATAGCAACGCACCGCATCTCTTTCCAGCCCCAGATATTTTTGCTCTACTCTAATGCGTCTCATTAACACCAAGACTCTGGAGCTCCATGAGTTCTTCAACGACAATGTGCCCCCTTATGCAATTCTGTCACATACCTGGGGTACCGAGGAAGTTACATTCCAGGATTGGCAGAACCACCAAGTTGCAGTCTCAAAGCAAGGATATTTAAAGATCAAGAACGCCTGCCGTAAGTCTTTGAATAAGAGACTTGAATGGCTCTGGGTTGATACCAACTGCATCGACAAGACTAGCTCAGCTGAGCTTACGGAAGCGATAAACTCGATGTTTGCATACTATCAGAAGTCTCGAGTCTGCTTTGCTTACCTAGCTGATGTTACTACATACTATCAGAAGAGCGAGCTGATGTTTTCACAAGTTCGGGGCAGCCGTTGGTTTACTCGCGGCTGGACACTCCAGGAACTGATAGCGCCACGGCATATGGTGTTCTATGCGGCTGATTGGTCAAAGATAGGGACTAAGGATGAATTCTTTGCTCGCTTGGTCGCATCAATCACCAAAATTGATAGTATATATCTCAGTGGGCAGTTCTTACCCATGGCTTCCGTCTCACAGAAGATGTCATGGTTGGCGAACAGAACAACGACGAGGACTGAAGACATGGCATATTGTATGCTTGGCATATTCGATATCAGCATGCCACTTCTCTACGGAGAAGGCAAGAGGGCATTCTTCCGCCTCCAGGAAGAGATCATCAAAAGATCGAATGATCACACTATTTTCTGTTGGGAATGGATTGATGATGTCCCTGGTGATTGGGGGAGTCTTCTCGCCCCATGGCCCACTGCCTTTGAAGGATCTGGTGGCTTCGAAAGGCTCAGCAGCGACGACATCTCGATATTTTCAATGACAAATGCTGGCTTATCTATCCCCTTACCCACCATAGCCAGCCTCGGAGGCACATCCGACTATACCAGGTCCTGGTTCGTTATGCTTCAAGCCCGCCTAGCAAATACAACAGGCGATCCTCCAGATGCAGCATGTATTCAGGTTTCTGGCCGTCAAGTAGGTGATCTCCTCTACGTGGCAAGATTACCGTATCCTGCTCGACCGATGACAATGCCGAGAACCCTGGTAGGGCACCTTAAAACGCAGCCCCTTATTGTCATGAACAGATTGGAAGAAACAAGGCTCCTCAAGGAAAGAAAGCTATTTCCCGATTATCACAATGGAAACAGTGTTATATTTATACCTGTTTGTTGCCCGCAAACTCCGGAAAGAAGATGGCGTTTTGTGGAGTCATCGTTTGGTCCAGTCCTAATACTACTTGACAAGGACAATATCCGTGTAGGCAGATTGATGTTCAAAGGGTCTAAGAAAGATGGAGAGATCCTCCATATCTTCCTGGGTGTACGAATAAATGATGGGCATTGTTATGCTTTTGTCAAGATTGTCCCCGTCTACTCAAAAACGATCTGGCACCATTGGGAGCAATATGTCGAGAGAAGCACATCCGACAAACAGGAGGCTGACTTCTGTGGTAGTCTCGGAGTAACAGCAGCACTGAGGAGATCCATAGACAACACAAGGGGTGGCGAAAACCACTACTTCTTATTTCTTAAGGAGGGTGGCTTTGCTGACTCTGAAAACTTCCTATCGGCAATGGGTTTCGACCGTCAGGGAAATGATACCGATTCGATTGATGTGGCATCTGATGTTGCTGGAAATGGTACATTTAAGTATATAGATCAGGCTTAGCTCTTACAAACGCATCTATAGAGTGGAGGAAATGCTTTGCAAGGCAGGATAATGCAGAGACATAGTCTGTAATTCTATCAGAAGCAACTAGAGCCAGGTTCATATACAGCTGAATTTTTCTATAATTGTATTCGAAAAATTTGGGTTTTCAGGTATACAGAACAGGCACTTCATAATTATCGTTTTGTCAATGCCATGTGTTCTCTAATTTCTGTCTCGTAAGCTCTGTGTTTTTTTTCTAATCCATGTGTCCCGCCTTAAGCGCTTTGAGAATTATCATAACCTACAGCGACCAAACAATTCGAAAAAGATCATCGCGACATTCATTTAGGCCATCATGATGCTGCATGCGGGGGGGCCGATTTACTCGGCGGTTAAAGGTATATGATACACCAACCATATTGCTGGAACCACGTCATGAAACAGCACCAAAACAAAATGTTAGTTTTCAACTTCTTCAGTATCGAATATCTCACAAAAGCTCAAGATTGGAAAGACTTCTTTTATAAAATTCTCTCTCGGTAAATTTCCTTATTCTACTATATCCGATATCATCTGGCAAGCTTCTCATGGTTGGACCCACTGGACTTTACAATAGGCTGGATTTGCGCCCTCGAGACTGAATATGTTGCTGCGCGGGTGTTTCTGGATGAGTAATGCCCTGTTTCTGGATCCCTTCCTCGAACTGACCCTAATAAATACACCTTCAGCCGATTGGGGCATCACAACGTCGTTATTGCTGTCCTTTCTCAAGGATATGGCACATCAAGTGCAGCCAGCGTCGCGACACATATGATCTTTAGCTTTCTAAATATCAGGATTGGGCTGTTAGTCGGAATTTCAGGCGGTGTTCCCAGCGCACAGGATGATATACGACTGGGGGATGTTGTAGTTAGCGTCAAAGAGCATAACGGCGTTCTTCCATAAGATATGGGTATGGCGTTTCAGGGCCAAGAATTTGAGATACGGTGAGTTCTGAACGCGCCACCTTTCCAGCTTCTGACGGCAACGAATGGTCTCAGAGCCCAACACGAGATTCAAGGGCATCGGATTCGACGTTCCATTCGCGAGACTCTGAACAGAAACCCGAAACTATGAACCAAATTCGGACGCCCTGATCCAGACTCTGACCGGCTCTATTTACCTCATATTGTTCACACGTCCGGCCAATCATCCCGTTGTACGGAGGCTTGTGGAAACGATTCATTAAATCTTGTTATACGGCCGGAAAGAGCTGCCGCAGAAGATGGTATTGTCATTCATCATGGTCTCATCGCTTCTGGAAACACTGTTTGCAGAGATGCCAATCTACGCGACAAATTCGCCCAGAAGGGAGCCTTATGCTTCGAGATGGAAGTAGCAGGCTTGATAAATTACTTCCCTTGTATAGTGATTCAGGGTATATGTGACTATTCTGATTCGCACAAGAACAAAGACTGGCAAGGATACGCAGCTATGACTGCCGCAGTATATGCCAAAGACCTTCTCAAGCATGTCGCTCCATCGCGGGTTGCGACGAAACGAAATATGCGTGCTTGTAGCACGAAATGGTTAACCAGTCATTACTCGAGTCTTCTCACGGAGACAGTGTTCGTTTTCATGCTGTTCTTACTTGTAGAGGCTATTGCAAGTAATGTGGTCTGAAGTGGGGGGCGACTGGTGTGATTCAGTAAAAGAAATCCACCAAAGCCTTCGATGGCAGTTGATACAGATGAGGATGTACGTTGATTTGTTTAATTTATTGTGTATTAGAACCTGTTTATGTGAAACCAGACAGCAAGACGTTGCACAAAATGTCGTTAGTTACAGCATACCTTGGTCAACCGTCAAGGAACAACCAATGTATGTATCTCAGTCCTGTTCGCTTTCATTCTATTGGGGTTTATCACGCAAAATTTTACTAAATAATTACGACTTCTTGTTTTTACCCTACTAAAGTTGAGCATGCCGTAGAATTACATTGGTTTGTCGTCAAACATCAACTACATAAATGACCCGAAACCTCGGATGAGATTGCCAACAGAGTATGTTAGTAGCTCAACCCCGCTTCTTAAATCCGCTTCCTACAAATCAACAAATCGTTGTCAACAAAGCCTCGTCAACAAAGCTCTAGCAACATAGTTAACACAATCGCCGCCCCCATATCCAAGATATACAACAACTCGTATTAATACACTATTTACAAGATATGACATTCGAACTTTCTAACAACGCACTATCGCCGCCTCAAACACCACCAGCATAGAATGTAATCTAGTTCACTTTCAGTGATAGAAAAACCAATTTAAAGCTAGTAGCTATGTATAATAATAAACGCTTTATTAGATATCTCTCTGCCGATAACTTTTCTAAGTCGCCCATATTAAAAGAATATTATCTCTTCTTCATATAAGTTGCCAAAGAATTTAAGCTAGATGGTGTAGCTATCGAGGACTTCTAGGATTAGATTATTAACCCTCTACTCCATATTTTCCAGAAGCTGCCTACTCTAGACTAGGCAGTACTACAGACCTTGGATAGATTTTTCAACCCTGAAACTTTCGTCTATACCTTTCAAACGGTCTCCCATAAGCATATACCACAGCTAGATAGAGACACCTAACACCAATATCTATTCAGTGTTTCTGTTCCTGATGCACTCTGTGCGTCATGGAAGTCCTTTGATCCGCCTGAAGTACGGATCTTTTATAAGAATATGGTTAGCCTGCCTTCTAATACGCCACGCAAAGTCCTATTAAACGACAAGATAATTGCATTCTTTGAGCTCATACGCCATAGCAATAAGCAGCCCCTTATAAATAAACTAGATCTATATAGGAAGATTAACAGAGCCCAACTTAATAATAAGATAAGGATTTTATGCCTCTATGGCCTAGTGCAGAATAATAATGGTGTTACTCTGGGTCTTTTACTTACCTATATTAACTATAGGCATATAACACTATTATATATAGTAGAGCCGGGAACCGAAGTTTTACTAAGGGAGAGATAGGCTGCACAAATTCAGGAAGCTATTGGCCAACTACATGATGCTAGAATCGTTTAGGGAGATGCCAAACCGGACAATGTCCTAATTAATATAAATAAGGATACTTGGCTTATTATTTTTAGTGGTGGATACACGGGGGGATAGGTGCCCAAGATCCTTGCCGGGACAATGGAAGGTGATCGCATTGCTCTCGAGAAGATACTAGAATACATCCGCACCCAGAATATCAATCAGGAGGCTATTTATTTCCCCTCATTATTCGACCGTCACTTATTTTCCTGGCTATATGCACATTTCTAGCGTCTGACCCAACTTTTCACACCGTGTCAGATGAAGGATCTGGACCCCGCAACATTGTATGTGTTGGTCGTGAATAGTTCACTTTTTCACGTATATCAGCAAAAAGGTGATGGGTCTCTGATGCATGTGTTCACTCCACCTCAAGATATACGCCCCGACCAATGCCT